>NC_073302.1:20161736-20179236 GCF_027595985.1 Sorex araneus | reverse complement strand
CTGCTGCTTGGATGTGTCCACGGGGATGCTGAGACTGTAATGAAGCCATTTAACTTTTATCGACATGAAACGTACGCATGATTACACGTGCGCGCATACACACAGACATGTACACATGCCTAAACCACCTGGATGCTTGCATTTATCACACACACATCTATACCACCTGGATGCTTGCATTCTGCACACACACACACATACACACACACACACACACACACACACACTGACCACCTGAATACTTGCATTTAGCACACACACACATATACACACATACACACGGACCACCCCACCTGAATACTTGCATTTAGCACACACACACACACACACACACACACACACACACACACACGGACCACCTGGACACCTGCATTCTGCTCTGCTTGCACACAGACACACAGACATACACACACACACACACACACACACACACACACACACACGGATCACCTGCAGAGGTGGTGATGCAGGAAGTAAGCGGGTGTGTGGGCCTGACTTCAAATGCTCCCCACTGGGACTGGACCCCACTGTCCTGTTGTCTTTTTTCTCACTGACTTTGGGAACAGCACCAGGGCCAGGGGTGCTGGGTCAAGGCACCACAGCCAAATTCTGGGCAGTACAGAGTGTGACCCATCTATTTCTTATGACTGAGCAGGAAGAAGACTCTCAGTCTCCCTGTTCAACTTTCTTTACAAAGGCAATCCCAAAAGGAGAAAACACCCTATCGGACACTGTCAATTCCTTCTGTGTGTAGCCTGGACTGAGCAACTCACAGACGGTCTGAGCTGAAGGGACCTTGAACAGCCCTGACACAGAGAGGGTGTGTGCGGGCTGAAGGTCACACAGTAGGAAAGCAGAGCCTAACGCAGCGCCCTTGATCTGTAGCCAATTTTTAGCAAACGTTTTTTGGCTGGAAACCTGTATGGAAGGTCTACTTTTTTACCATTATTAGTTTGGCTCCTGTTCATTGCAGATTTTTTTTTCCAGATGAAATGTTTCAATATAATTGCAAAGAGTAAATGGCTTGCCTGATCTGAACCTGTCTCTGCTGATTTCACAAAGGGGCTTCAGGGGATGGCTGGGAGCCCCTCCAGGCGAGGATAAAAGTGCTCCTGAACTGCTCTGGGTAATGACAAGCTCCAGCCTCCAGGAAGAAGCAGGTGGGGGAGAACTCTGCCTATCACCTCTCCAAGCTGCTCACTGGAACTCAGGACCCTCTCATTCATTCATTCATTCATTCATTCATTCTTTTTTTTTTTTTTTTTGCTTTTTGGGTCTCACCTGGCGATGCACAGGGGTTACTCCTGGCTTTGCACTCAGGAGTTACTCCTGGTGGTGCTCAGGGGACCATATGGGATGCTGGGGATTGAACCTGGGTCAGCCGCGTGCAAGGCAAACGCCCTACCCGCTGTGCTATCGCTCCAGCCCCCTCTCATTCATTCTGGTTCTGTTTTAGCTTGGGGACGACACCTGGCAGTGCTCAGGGCTCTGCACGCAGGGCTTACTCCTGGCGATGCTTGGGGGACCATAAGGAATGCCCAGGATCGAACCTGGGTCAGTCACGACCAAGACAAGTGCCCTCCCGGCTGTACTAACTCTGGCTCCTCTCTTACTCATTCTTAACTCCTAAACTTTAAGTTTCTTTTCACACACACACAATTTACTCTCGCCCTTGAAAAGTTCAGATACTCCTCTTTCTACCTAGAGAAACAGAAAACAGACTTTGACACTGAAAAACATCGTTTTGTTTTGGGGCACAGCGGGCAGTGATCAGAGGCCACTCCCAGCTCTCTGCTTAGGGGTTACTTCCGGCCAGGCTTTGGGGGACCCTGTGGAGTTGGGAATCGAACCCTGGCTCAGACTTTTGGGTTCTTTCCCTTACCCCATAACACATCTGCAAAACACATCTCCAGAGTTGAGACCTGGAAGCGTCCAAGTGTCTCCTAAAAGATGACCAGAGCTGATGTGATGTATGTATATATACATGGAATATTATTTGGCCACAAAGGAAAAATGAAGGAAATCCTGCCATTACCCAAGATGGACGAACCTGGAGGCCTGACACTAAATGAAATTGCAGACACTGTAAGTTCTCCCGCACTTGTGTAACCTGAAAATGTCACTCCTGGAACCAGAGAAAGAATGTAGAGTGGTGGCTGGGAGTCTGGGCACAGAGGAAATGGGAAGACGTTGGTCCAAGAGGACAGAAATGCAGTTTTTCAAAGATTCTGGGAGGGGGCGGAACCATAGTACAGCCAGTCTGACTTTCGCCTTGCACTGGGCTGACCCACGTCTGAACCTTGCATCCCATGTGGTACCCTGCACATCACCAGAGTAATCCCTGAGGGAAAGCCAGGAGTGACCCCTGAACATCACATACCCCCCCAAAAAAAAACCACCACAATTTAAAGGATGTAGGACACTTTGAAAAAAAAAAAGATTCCGGGAATCTAAAATGTATAGCATCATGATTGCACTTAAAAATACTAGGGGTCAGAGATGTGGAGAGCTTAGGGTGCAGGCCTTGCATGCAGCAACCCGGGTTCAATGCCTTGCACCAGATGGCCCCCAGGTATGCCCAGAAGGCCCCTTTAATCCTGAGATTAAAGCACCCACTGCCTGTTTGCCCAGAATTGTAGGGATGCGAGGGTGCAAAAAAGCACAGTAGAAATGACATCTGCACCTGTATGTTCATTGCAGCACTGTTCACAATAGCCAGAATCTGGAAACAACCCAAATGCCCGAGAACAGACGA
Source organism: Sorex araneus (assembly GCF_027595985.1). Classification (NCBI taxonomy): domain Eukaryota; kingdom Metazoa; phylum Chordata; class Mammalia; order Eulipotyphla; family Soricidae; genus Sorex; species Sorex araneus. The sequence goes on along the minus strand of NC_073302.1, from coordinate 20,176,481 downwards.
CTGGTTAAGGAAACTTTGGTACATCTACACAATGGAAGACTATGCAGCTGTTAGGAGAGATGGAGTCATGAAATTTGCTTAAAGTGGATGGTCATGAAGAGTATCATGCTAAGAGAAATGAGTCAGAAAGAGAGGGACAGACACAGAAGGACTGCACTCATTTGTGGAATATAAAATAACATAGTATGAGACTGACACCCAAGGACAGAAGACACAAGGGCCAGGAATATTGCCCCATAGTTGGAAGTCTGTCTCATGAGCTGGGGGAGAAGGAAGCTGGAACAGAGAAGGGATCACTAAGTCAATGATAGCTGGAGGGATTGTTCGGGATGGGAGATGTGTGCTGAAAGCAGATAAAGGACCAAACGTGTTGGGCTCTCAGTATCTGTATTGCAAAAACCATTAATGCCCAAAAGGGGGGGGAGAGAGGAGAGAGAGAGAGAGAGAGAGAGAGAGAGAGAGAGAGAGAGAGAGAGAGAATATGGGAAAATTGTCTGCCATGGAGGCAGGGGGAGGGTTGGAAAGGGGGTCTACTGGGGACACTGCTGGTGGGGAATGTGCACTGGCAGAGGGATGGGTGTTGGATCATTGTATGATTGAAACTCAAACATGAAAGCTTGTAACTGTATCATAGTGATTCAAATTAAAAGAAAAAGAAAAAAAAAAGAATTGCCAGGATGATGGATCCTAGAGCCTCCTGAACACTTGCCTGGGAGATTTCCAACCCTCCGGAAAAAAGAAATACAAAGACCACATTCTATAGACCACACTGTAAGGATCACGTGGGAAGACCCAATTGTGGCTGGAGAGATAGTACGGCAGTGAGGCACTTGCTTTGCACACGGCTGACCTGGGTTCGATTCCCAGCCCCACTAAGGTCTTCCAGCCCTGCCAGGAGTGATCCCTGAGCAGTAGCACTGAGAGTGGCCCCCCAAAACAAAACAAAAGGACCAAATTGTATACCTTCAATCTTACCACACACAAATCACTATGCTAAACTGCTTGATTAAGGTAATCGTTTTACAATGGACAGTTAGATCACCGCTCTGCACATCTTAAATATATTTGTGTTTCTCTGTTACGAAGCAATAAAGCTGGAAATCCAACAAATTAAAAATAAACCAATAAATAAAACGGAAGAAGAAAGCAAGCAAAACAAGCAAATCTAAATGTGACATACTCTTCTAGAACAGAAAAAGGACAGGAGCCGAGAAATCTGCAGTGTAGTCTGTAGGTGAGGAACCAAGTCGCTATTTTTCCCCCTGAACCCAAGACTCCTGAGGCAGGAGTGGTGGGGGGGGGTGGCGGGAGGGAAACGGGGGCCAGTGGTGGTGGGAAATGTACCTTGGGAGTGTGGGAACATTGTATGACTGAAACTCAACCATGAACAGCTTTGTAACCGTGTATTTCACGGTGTTTCAACACATAAATATATAAAGTTAAAACACACACACACACACACACACACACACACACACACACACACAAAACCCTGGCACTGTAGCTTCCAGTGGGGCTGAACCAGAGAAAGCTTGAGGACAGTTTGTACCTGGTAGAGAAGCTCTTTGCTTTTCGGTGAGGGCACTTAACACCCTTAATTGTGTGCAAAGGCGTCAACAGCTCTCTGGGAGCGCTTTTAAACTCTGCCTCACTCCCCCCCCCTCCCGTGCAGCCTCGGAGCCTGGGGGCCACCTCCTGCGTTTTAAATTCCACCCACGGAAAGTCCAGCCCCTTTCTCCAGCAGCTAAGGTGACACAAGGCAGCACTCATTTTCCTGTTGCTTCTCTCGAGTCCAGAGGGAGGCGTCCCCCTACAGGCTGGGATTTGGCCAGGTGGGTGATGGGAAAGACAGACAGGCAGGTGTTTCCCTGGAGAAAAGACCACAGCGCCAGGGAAAAAGGCTGCGTGGCTCCCCCACCCACCCACCCACCCACCCAGGCTCCCACAGATCTGAAGGCAGCTCTGCACCAGCCTCCCCTCCCTTAGCTGCGAGTCTGAGTTCTAAAGGCTTCCAGAAGGATGCCACCAAGAGCTTATTATAGGTCTTATTCTGGAAGCCCCCCGAGGTCAACACGCCACTTCTGGTCCACTCGGTGGTCACTGTAAGATGTCAGGGCCCGGGTCCGGAGCCTGCATGGCTGAATCTGGAAGGAACTGGAACTGATGCAGGAAAGTCTGTGTGGGTTTCACCACCCGGGGCCCCCCCCAACCCTGCCAAAGTCCATCACCTTCTGATGATTAAGTTACCCAAGTCTTTTAAAATTGCCACTAAGAGGGAATCCACATTTATAAAGGACCGTTTGGATCCAGTATTTTTAGAGTAAAAATTTATCATTTGGGAACTCCAGCCCTCCGAGGGCCAAAGGCTAATGGACTATTTCTTTATAATGATACAGATTTGCTAGATAAAGAGAAAAGATGGATTGGTTGGGGCGGGAGTCGGGGAGCAGGCAAGAAGGATGGGAACTTGGCAGATACCCACAGTAAGCTTTGTCTATCTCCTCCCCGCCCACCCGCACCTCCCCCCCACTCAAACGATGGATTTTTCCCCAAAGCAGCAAAGTTTCCCAAATCCTCAGAGGTCTTCCCCAGCTTTGGGGGAGATAGGGAGGCGGGGCGGGGGCGGGGGGAGGCGGCCAGAGGGGGGTAGGAGGGGGAAGGTGGGGAGTAGGGAAGGATGACAGGTTGGGAAGTGAATGAGGAAAGCCAAGGTCAGAGATGAGATGGACACGTTCCAGGTAAGCACAAGACACCTGACATGGCTCGCTGGCCAGTATACCGGAAGGAGCTCTGGTCTGTCTCGGAGCTTCCCAGCAGCCTCTGGGGCCCGGGGCAGGGGTGGGGGGCTAGGTCAATGGTCTGTCCAAACCCCTGCACAGGACATCTACAGATGTGTGTGTGTGTGTGTGTGTGTGTGTGTGTGTGGCGGGGGTCACAGGGGCGAATGCTTTCCAGAGTCCACACCAAACAATCCTTCTCAACCCTCCTCTAGCTGGTTTGAAACAACCCTGGGACATGAACTCCGCAACTGGCACGTTTCTGGAAACAGCGAGATACCCACACCCAAGGAGCCTCCGATCAGTTAGTTATTTCTCTCCCTGAACCCTCACCAGGAGAGCAATTGCCCTCCAAGGGGCTGGGGGCGTCTTTCTTATACTCCAGCAGGGGCCTCGTGTCCAACAAGGCCAGGCAGGGGCACGTACACACCCATCTGGCTGCTCCCATTTTTCAAGAGAAGATCCAAGAGAGGTTCCAAGAACACAAGTGACCTGTCTGTCCCAAGAGACACAGCCTGGGCAGGTCCGACCCTAACAGCCTCCAGGGTCACTCTGGACCTAACAGAAAGAACTCCCCCACCGGGGGCCCAAAACATCGCGCAGAGACAGGAGCCACCGGCTGATTATTAACCAAGTGCCAAGCACAGACCTCCTCCTTTTTGCGCTCATAAAACCCACAGTCCTTTCACACTTGGTAATCACACATCTGCTGAGTACTTGGTAATTCTCTCCCTCGTGTTCGCCTCTATGCCCCCCCCCCCGCATGAGAGCAGAGGCGGGGTCCAAGTGGAGAGTGTTGATCGCTAGAACCCGAGCGCCTGTCAAACTATTTTTGCTCAGTAAAGCTGACGTCCAGGGGGCGCTCAGGAAGGTCAAGGGAGGCACCTCAGGTTGCAGAGCACAGGGCTAATGAGGGGTTGCGGGGGACGGAGGTGGGGGGAGGCTACACCACTACTGCAAACCAGCACCCTACCTTGACGGCCTCTGCGTGCGTCACCCGGGCCAGAGATTTGTCGTTGACACGCAGAATCTGATCGCCGACTCGCAACCCCTCCTTCTCGGCCAGAGACCCGGGCTCCACCAGCGACACATAGATGCCCACGCCGTGCTCGGAGCCCCCTCGAATGCTGAAGCCTAAGCCTTCCTGGGCCTTGGCGCGCCGCAGGCTCACCACGCGCACCTCTCCCGCCGGCCCCGCGCCGTCGGGGCCAGTCCAGGCGGGCTGCCTGTAGGCGGGGGCGGTGGTAGCAGCGGCGGCGGCGGCGGCGGTGGCAGCGGCGGCGGTGGTGGTGGCGGCGGGCAGGTAGAGGCCCTCGGCCGTGTACTGGTCGAAGAGCAGCTGGTCGGAGCGGGGGATGACCAGGCGCAGCATGGGCAGCAGGCGCCGCTTGACCGGGCTGTCCAACAGCACGCGCAGGGTGCGCACCAGGTCGAAGACGTTGCGGCGCGCGTGGTAGGCGTTGAGGCAGTGCGTGAAGCGCTCCCGCTCCGCCTCGCTCAGCAGCGCCGTCAGCGCCTGGTGCAGCTGGCGCACGTTGGCGGACAGCAGCCGCAGCCCCGCGCCCCCGCCGCCGGCCGCCGCCGCCGCCGCCGAGCCCAGCGAGCCGGTGCAGGACGAGCTCACCGACAGGCCGTCCAGCGGCGCGCTCATCTCCCCGCCGGCGCCCGGGCGGCGGGGTGTGGGGGCACGCGCGCTCGGACCGCCGGGACCCTCGGGGAGGGCAGGCGCGGGGTGGGGTGGGGGGACACGCGGGGACGTCCGGCGGCTGGCTGGATCCCCGGGGAGGCGCGCGCGCGCACCGGGGCGCGGGGCGCCGACACCCGCCGCCGCGTCCCCGGGAGGGTCGCCGAGCCCGCTTGCCGAGGTCCCGGAGGCGCGTCAAAGTGGAGTCGCAGGGGGTGCGCAGAGCCGGCGGCTGGACTGTGCAGAGGACACGGAGGAGACGGGCGGCGGCGGCGGCGGCCAAGGCGAAGGCGAAGGCGGCGGCGTCCCGGCGGGGTCTCCGGGGAGAGGCGGGGTGGGGGGGTCCCGGAGCTGTCCGCTGGGCACAGGGCGCAGCGCTACATGCCGGAGGGGACGTGCCCGCCCCGTCACACCGCGTCCCGGGGCTCCCCCAGCCGGGCCGCCCACTCCTGTCGGGCTGGGGGACCCCCTGCCCCCAAACACCAAAATAAATAAATAAATAAATAAATAAAAAATAAAAGTCCTAAGTTGGAGTGTGGACGGGGCGCTCGAGTCCCCGAGCCCCTCGGAGCGGGGTGCGAGGCATGTCCGGGCGGCCCCCCCTGCGCGCGCCCCAGCGCCGCCCGGACTTGGCGAACTGTTGAGCCCGGCCGAGCCGCGCAGCGAGTTCCGACGCCGTCTCCACCGCCGGCCCCGACTTGGCCCCGCCCCCGCCGCCGCCCCCCTCCCCGGCCCGCCCCCTCCCCCCCTCCCCGCGGGCTCTTCAGGAAATGACGTCCCGCCCGGCGCCCGGCGGTTGCCTGGAGACGGGGTGAAACAGTCCAGCTCCGGGGGGAAGAAAGGGGTGAAAGTGGAGGCAGGGGTGGAGGAGCCCCGGGCGCGTGGAGCGCGCACCCGCACCTTCCCAGCACCCCTCCATCAGGTCTCCAACCGGGAGTTCTTCTTGCATTCCTCTTAGCTTTCCTGGGAGTGGAGCAGATTTTCCCGGGAGCAATTAGCCTGCGGGAGTGGGGTGGGGTTGGCGTGGAGGGGTGGGAAGTGTGACTTTTTTTTTTTTTTTTTTTGGCTTTTGGGTTCACATCCAGTGATGCTCAGGGATTTCTGCACTCCAGAATTATTCCTGGCCGTGCACCAGAGGCCCCACGGGAGGCCGGGGATCGAACCCCGCTGGGTCGCGTGCATAGGCAAACATCCTCTCCCGTTGGCTTATCACTCCGGCCCATTTTTTGGCTCTCACATGCTGACCGTTTTTTTTTTTTTTTTCCAGGCTCGGTTTTGTACCTGGAAAGGTTGCTTTCTCTGCTTGCACGCACCAACAGCCTGACAGCCAAGCTAAAGTGCTTATGGGCATGGTGGTTGGACACCTACTGTGTGCAACGGAGACAGCCCAGGCCGGGGTCAGCAGGAGCTGATGCCTGGGGCTGGGCGCCATCGAGGGTGGGGGGGGCTGGGGGGAACCCTACCCTCTCTCTTGTTGGTGTCAAAGCTGTTTGCAAAAATGTAAATGCACGCGCACACAACGGGGCGCTTATGAAACTGGTGAAATATTGGCGGACGGAGAGACAGTCCAGCGGGAGGGCGCTTGCCTTGCCCGTGACCGACCCGGGTTCCAACTCCATCACTCCATATGGTTCCGGAGCCGCCAGGAGTGAGTCCTGAGTGCAGAGCCAGGAGTAACCCCTAAGCACCTGAGTGTGAACCCAAAACCAACCAACCAAACAAACAAGAAAAAAACACCAAAAGGATAAAACGGTGAAATCTGAATGTGGTGGGTACATTGTATCACTGTCAATATCCTGGTTGTGATCCTGTCCCAGGTGAGGCGGGAGGGACAGGGTGAAGGGAACATGGAATATCTATGTTTCTTTTCTTAGTGAGTTCTTACATCATGTGGAGCTAGCTGGAAGTACAAATGTTATATATAGCTGGGGAAAAACATCCTATACCTTCCCAGCCCCAGACAAAATGGGAAGATAACGTGCGAGCCAGATCCTCTCACCCACCCCCACCCACCCTCCGCAAATGCAACAGAGAAGCCTATGCTGCTCTCCCAAAGGGGCTTTCTAAGGAGCCCATGGTGCCACACGCAAACACACCTACACACAACTCACACACGTCCTCTCCAACCCAAATTCCCGGTCCTAAGCTGTTCCGCCACAGAGCATTATTATCCAATCAGGCTCCCCCAGTATTCTGCAGTTGCCACTACAAAGGTATGTGACATCGGTCTGGGAGGAAGACAGATGGAACAACACCTGAAGGAGCAGATTTTTTTTATTTGGACACAGGCCCCTCCCCCCATAGGATATTCATTCGTTGACTTCTTTGAATGTTTCCTTGAACGTTTCCCGGGCTCTTGGCTGTATTGAGTGCTGGAGCTTCTCACAAAAAGGACACGATCTCTGACCTCGATGAGATCACAGTCTAGCAGGGGAGACAGACCACCTAAATACAGTTTAGAATGAGAATGGTGGTTCGAGCAGACAGCTCCAAGGACTGGAGCGTAAGCTTTGCAGCGGGGGTTGGGGGGGTCAAACCCTGGTTTGATCCTTGCCTCTGCAGGCTTCCCGCCCCTCCACTGCAGCACACTGCGCATTCCACACTCCCAAGAAATTAATTTCTTATAACAGCTTAGAGATCCCAGGCTGGAGCGATAGCTCAGTGGGTAGGGCGTTCACCTTGCACGCGGTCGACCCGGGTTCTATTCCTCTGTCCCTCTCGGAGAGCCCAGCAAGCGATCGAGAGTATCTCACCCACACGGCAGAGCCTGGCAAGCTACCTGTGGCATATTTGATATGCCAAAAAAAAAAAAAACCCAGTAACAACGAGTCTCACAATGGAGACATTACTGGTGCCCACTCAAGCAAATCGATGAGCAACGGGATGACAGTGACAGTGACAGAGATCCCAGGGTTGAAGGTGACGAGTGACCCTCAATGATTGCTCTATGTACTACCAAAAGGGAGGTTGGGAGGCTGGAGCGATAGCACAGCGGGGAGGGCGTTTGCCCTGCACGTGGCCGACCCGGGTTCGATTCCCAGCATCCCATATGGTCCCCTGAGCACCGCCAGGGGTAATTCCTGAGTGCAGAGGCAGGAGTGTATCGCCAGGTGTGATCCAAAAAGCAGGAAAAAAGAAAAAAGGGAGGTTGGAAAGGAAGCTGTATCTTCCTGCCCCCAACCTTCTTCAATTCTCTCTTTTTTGTTGTGTTTATTTGTTGGGAGTGGGGGTGTGGGTTTGGGTCATACCCAGAAATGCTCAGGGGTTACTCCTGGCTCTGCACTCAGTAATTACTCCTGGCAGTGTGGGTGCGGGGAAGGGGACCGTATGGGATGCTAGGGATTGAACCTGGGTTGACTTGTGCAAAGCAAGTACCCTACTCTCTCAACTCTCTCTTTTTTGCTTCCCTAAAACAAACCAAATGCCCAGCAAACACATTTGACAGGGAAATAGCCAGTCCAGTGGCCTCTGGACATCCATGTTCCAGAGCTAAGGTGAGTGCTTAATAATATGTCTTCTTCCTCCTTCTTGACGGCTCTTGGAGGTTTGGATACATCCAACCAGAGATACTGATTGGAGGATGGGGGATCAATCTCTCCCTCCCCCCCACCAAATATATTAATAACATGCCTCAAAATGTCAACAAGCAAGGGCTTAATTGAATGCAGTTCAGGTTCCCTGCAAATGTATTTCATGCTTAGCTTTCACTTAGTTTGTGTGCTAATTATAATGACTGTGATTGGCTTGATAAATGCATCCCGGGAGCTAAGATCCCCATGTCTAACATTTTACTTCTGTGCAAAGGATGTTTGCAGAAAAGGTGTTTGGCTTTCAGTGGTAGAAACTCCATCTTTCTAGAAAAAAGAAACACTTTCTCCAGCAAACATCACAGACCATCTGGGAGGCTGCGTTGTTTAATTTCATACAGGCTGGAGCAAGCGAGCAAGCAAGCAAGCAAGCAAGCAAGGGTGGGGAAAGAATTCATGGGGCTTTCTTCCCCCCATCTTGCATGATCACCTCAGGATCAGTTTGTGCTGTGTCCCCTCAAATGAGAGGCCGTGCTCAAAGCTCCAGAATCCTATTTCATGTCTGAAGAAGTGCTTGTCATTCAGAAATAAGCTCCCGGAAACCCAAGATGCCTGAGGGAGCTCCTGCTAGCTGCACTGCCGTGGACATCCAGGCGGCGGCCCTGGCCTTGGGCTGCACACTGCCCTCTTCAGAGGGAAACGGTTCCTCTGTGTGGACGGCAGGCGCGTCCGCTCGTGTTTCTAGCCGAAGCCACTTTGCAGGGTTCATGCTTGTTCCGGGAAACCAGGTGATGCCGTTCTCCTAGAGGGATGCTGGGGAAACTTGAAGGTGACACTGGCCCCGCTGGAAAGACGGAGGGGAGGAGGGTGAGCTGGACTCAGCCCAGCGACGCTTTGTGACTGACTGGGCGTCTGCTGCTTGTCTGTCTCCTGCGTTTGTTTTCACCAGGAGGCGACTTAGTGAGTTGTGCTCTGGATATCGGGCAGAAAAGCATCATTCCAGGCACAGACCTTCCCTTGGCTAGCAATGGGTGGCCCCCCCACCCCCCGTGGAGGGCTGGCTGGCTTCCCCTCCTTTATGAAACCAGGCTCTCCCTGGTTCCCAGAGGGCAGCTGTACATTCTGTGCGGTGAGTGAAAGCCTCATGAAACTCATCATGTCCATGGGGGTTGTAATAGTCTCCCCCACCTTTTTTGTTTGTTTGTTTAATTTGGTGGCAGTGTTTGGGGCTTACTCCTGGCAGTGCTCAGTGAACCATGTGGGGCGCCGGGAATCGAACCTGGGTCGGCCCTGTGCAAGGCAAGCGCTGTACTCGCTGTACTCGTCATACCGTGGGAGAGGGTGGGAGGAGAGCCGGGTGAGTTTAGTCTCGATTTACATCGCACCCGTAGACCAGGCAGACAGAATAGATAATGGGATGGCTGGGGATGGGAGATGGTGGAAGAGAAAAGGAGGCCCCCAGCTGCCCCCCCCACCCCCTGCTCTCTCTCCAGACCTGATGTCTCTCCTGATTCTTGCTCCCTTTGCACCCACCCCACAGACGGCAGGATCGGGTAGGCCTGCATGCCAGGACAGAGGACCGAGGGCTGGCCAGCCTCATAGGCCAAGTACAGAGAGGGGCAGACTACAGACAGTGCTTTGGTGCCCAGGCAGGGATAGATACTAAGCACAGGAATCTCACCCGCACGCACGTAGCCAGGGACAGAGACTAGGGAAGCTGGGACAAGGCAACAGGAAGTGCCGGGGCACTGTTGGGAGGCGCAGTGACAGATAAGGAGCACAGGGGTCTCGCCCAAGCACGTGGCCTGGATAGAGAGAGCAGCGCAGGGACGGGACCTGGCCATTGTTCGTGGGAGGTGAGTAGACCACGTGCGATGAGGCAGGGAGGGCGTTCATGGGATGGGGAATGTCAGGAATAGGAAGAGAGAAGTTCTTCACGCATAAAGGAGGGGTCTGGACATTTAGAGAGGGACCTGGACCCATCTGCTTAAACTGTGAACAGTATCTACTTAATAAACCCTCCCTTTTTTTTTTTTTTTGCTTTTGGGGTCACACCCGGCGATTCACAGGGGTTACTCCTGGCTCATGCACTCAGGAATCACTCCTGGCGGTGCTCAGGGGACCATATGGGATGCTGGGAATCAAACCCGAGTCGGCTGTGTGCAAGGCTAATGCCCTACCCGCTGTACTATCACTCCAGCCCCCCTAAACCCTCCCTTCTTAACCATCCAGTTTTTCCTACAAATCTTTTATGCAATCCTCAAGAATCCATCAGTGCAGGAAAATCAACTTTTGCACTAATACGATCATTCCCCCCACCCCTTCTGTGACACTCGGGAGACTTTTTCTATTTTGCAGTCACTTCTGTCTTAACTCTTCAATGCCTCCTTAGAGACAATAGAGATTTCTTTACGTTTCCCCCAAGGTTTTCCCCATGGGACAGTTGGAAAAATAGAGCTACTGTTTACTGCTCAACAAGGTTTGAAACTCGTCTATTTCAACTCACTCGATCCTCCCCATTACTCGGGGGCAGAGATACCACCATTATCACCAGGACCAGCAGCCTGGCAAAATAGTTTCGGAAACAGCCCTGCAACTGGCCCCCCAAGGTAGCCAGTTAGCTCAGGGGAAGGCTGGGATTTGAATTCCAGCAGCTGTGGTTCCAGGGTTCTTAGCCCCCGTGCCCTGCTGCCTCTCAAGTGTTTAGTTCTAAAATACTGAAAGGTCAGAAGGAATGGAGACCACGTTTGCTCTGGAAAGTTGCAGTGGGCCCGCTGGAGGGTGTCCCATTGGGAAGTTTCATAGGCATGAAAAAAATCCAGGCTTTAATGAAGATGGAAAGCCCGGGAGGTGCCTAACGTATGCAGGGCCCTGAGTCTGGTCCCCATCAAGATGTAGTCCCTGATTCAGCACAGCTGGATGCAGCCTGGGTGATGCCCCCCCCCAAGAACCACGAGGAGTGGCTGCTATTTTTAAATAGGAAAAGACATCTTCAGGAGAGATGGGAGATGGAGATTTGGAGACCCCAGGGGCTCTCAGCCTGGAGATGGGCGGTAGGGACTCCCCAAGCCTGATTGATGGGAGGGGAGTCTCTCTCGGATCGAGTTAGCCCTTCCTGCTGCTCCCAGACTCTTCTCTGCACTGTTGGTGAGGCTGATGCCGGCAGTGAAAAGGGAAGCAGACATTATTGATGGAAATGCAGGGAGATAAGAGAGAAGAGAAAGCACGGGATGAGCAGGGAAGGAGAAGAGATTCCAGCATTTGTCTTGGCCGGGCGTAATCTTCAAAGCGTTCCTCCATCTCTCAGGCACTCCGGAGAATCATGTGGTTTAAGCTGGAAGGGCAGAGAATGGGTTTCCAGGTGTGAAATCCCTCTCCGGGGTTGGAGGTTTGTGTGACCTTGGGCAAATGAAGAAGGACGGTGTGCCTGAGCATCCCTGTCTGTAGCACCGGGCCCGTGGCATGATCATCAATATTGTGAGGGATATTGTTTAGACTGGGCTGGAGCGATAGCACAGCAGTTGGGCATTCGCCTTTCATGCAGCCGACCCGTGTTTGATTCCTCCGCCCTCCTCAGAGAGCCTGGCAAGCTACCGAGAGTATCAAGCCCACGTGGCAGAGCCTGGCAAGCTACCCGTGCGTATTGGATATGCCAAACACAGTAACAATAAGTCTCTCAATGAGAGACGTTACTGGTGCCCACTCGAACAAATCGATGAGCAATGGGATGACAGTGATAGTGACAGTGATTGTATAGACTCGTGCTGATCACCTCCCGGCAAGAACCAGGTGTACCCGCAAAATTTGCCCGCATCTTGTTTAAGGCTCTTTTCACACTGGGCCCTTGGGAACAGAAGCTTAACTTCTCTAGCTCTGAGTTCAGTGCTCAGAACGAGCTCATAGGAAGCACCCAGGAATCGTGCCTCGAGTGGATCCTTGGCTCCCTCTCTCTTCTCTCCACTTTGTAGGTGCAAACAGGATGACCGAGGGCCACAGGAGGACACTAACTTATCCGCAGTCACCCCCAGAAGCCCTGTGCCTCTCCTGGACTGTCTCGCCAGAAAGAAATTTTACTGAGTGCTTGGCAAGGTTGCTAAGCCCTGTACAGCCTTTCTTTCTCTGCACTCAAGAATCACTCCTGGTGGTGCTCAGAGGACCATATGGGATGCTGGGGATCAAACCTGGGTCGGCTGCGTGCAAGGCAAACGCCTCCCCTCTATTCTATTGCTCCGACACAGGCCTTTTTTTCTTTTCATCCCCGCACCGATTCCCCGAAACGGGTATCATCACAGTTCCCCTGTGCAGAAACTGAGTATCAGGGAAATTAGGTGGTTTACCCGAGTCGGCACTGCCAGCTTCCTACCATATATACCCCGCATGCTCCCCTTGCACCTTGCTGGGTGCTCCCACGTGACTTGTAGGGAAACGACAGACTCGGACGATGACTCCCATCCACTACAGGGAGCCCGCTGGGCACTGGAAAGAGGCAGAGGCAGGCAGGCAAGTGACCCTTCCAGGCCCGCTGTGTTATATCATTCAGTGGCTACTACCATGTCTGGGAGAGCGTTGCTAATCAGGAGATGGAGTTTGTGACTCAGGACACACGCTCTCCCCACCTCAGCCTGGTGCAGAACAGAGCAGATCCCAGCAGAACATTCCTTGTCGGGCTTGCCTCAGCCCAGCTAAGTGCAGTGAACCATCGTCCATTTGCTGCCTCTGATCCTTTATTCATCATTCAAACACCACCACCGAGTGCCACTTCGGTTCCGCGAGGCCACCTTTCAGGATTCAGCAGGAAGAAGCCTGCCCAGCTTCCTACCTCCCCTGTCAGCTGTGTGGGGGGCTGAGGGAGCTCTGGCTGCAGGTTCCAGTCGAGGTTTTCCAGCCGCCCAACACGACACGCAGGAGCTTCAGCTTCTCTCCCCTTCCAGCACTGCAGGTGGATGAGGTTCCATCATTTTGATGAGGTGCCCCTGCAGGTCCCTTCTCTGAGCCTCAGTTTCTTCACTGACAAAAACAGGGCTGGGAAGCTCGTGTCACTGATAGATAGAAAGCCCAGAGCACAGAAGGCTGGGGACCAGGGCAGCCCAAGCTGTTATTAGAATAGCTTTCCCCAAAGACCCCCTCCCTTAGTGTGACGTATTCATTTATCTGCAGACATCCAGTCACACCCTTGCTTTTTCCTTGTGCTAGGTAGGTGCCTGCGTTTCTGCAGAATCACCTCATTTCCTCACTGATCTTCAAGCAACTTTTGGTTCTCTCGTAGCTACAGAAGATGCTGAAAATGACCGTGTCAGCCAAACTGTTGCTCTCGTGCCTCAGTCTCCCCTTCTGCACCCTTCCTACTGCTCTGAAATGTGTGTTTGTTTCTGTGACAGAGAAGGAAAAAAAACAGGAAGGACACAGTGATGAGGGGGAGGCATGAGAGTGTCCAGGGGGCTCGGGGCCCCTTACGATTTAGAATTCTGTCCCTGGCTCGTGCTGATGGATGACTCTTTGCCACACCGGGCTGTGGCTCTTAATAGCACTCTGCCTCCAGGTGTCCCAGAGAAGCTAATGACCCCACTGCCTTTTAGCTGGCTCCTCTGAGCCTGCCTTTGCCGTTGACCATTTCAAAGGCACTGGGCCGACACTGTTATTCTATTTACCCGGCCCCGGTTGTGCCTACTGCTTGGCAAATTATGTCCAAGCGTCTGTGAGAGTTACAGAAGAATGCTCTCTCCTTCTCCGCAGTCGTCTTCATTCCTTGGGAGTGTTTTATTCTCACTGACCTTTGATGAAGGTAACGGTCAGTGGAGTTTCAACAGGAATCGTGACTTGGCGAGGGGGAGAGGAGGGCTTCCGGGCAATGTTCTGGGAGTGTTGGAGTCACTCCTGGCAATATTCAGTCAACCAGGGCAGGATGGTTCAATGCTCAGGCCTGGTGATGCAGTGCTGTTCAGACGCAGCGGTGCTCCGGGTCTCCAGGGCTCGCCCAGTGATGCTTGGGGGAGAGATGAGGGGGCCCCAGAGATTAAATTCAAACCCTTTCTCAGGCCAGTACGTGCTCCTGACCCCAGTCTAAAGTTATTTATTTTATTCATTTATTTTAGAGGACTGAGGTCACACCCAGTGATTCTCAGGGTTGCTTTTGTTGTTGGTTTGATTATTTTTCTTTTTGGGTCACATCTCTGCACTCAAGAATTACTCCCGGTGGTGCTTGGGGGACCATATGGGATATAGGGGATGCCGGAAATCAAACTCTGGTCGACTGCGTGTAAGGCAAACACCCTACCTGCTGTACTATCACTCCAGTCCCCATGAGTTTACTCCTAGTTTTGGACTCAGAGGTCATCCTGGAGGTGGTCAGGGGACCCAGTGCAGTACCAGGGACTGATTGAATCAGGGCTGACTATGTGCTGGGTAAGCACTGTCAGCCCACTACTATCTCTCTGGCCCAGTGATAACTGACTTTAATGCTAGATGAAACCTTAAAGATCAGATTCATTTCTTCATCCTATAATATATACCCAGGCTGGAGCGATAGCACAGTGGTAGGGCGTTCGCCTTTCACGCAGCCGACCCGTGTTCGATTCCTCTGCCCCTCTCGGGGAGCCCTGCAAGCTACTACCAAGAGTATCGCGCCCAAATGGCAGAGCCTGGCAAGCTACCCATGGCATATTGGATATGCCAAAAACAGTAACAATAAGTCTCACATTGAGAGATGTTACCATTGCCCGGTCGAACAAATCGATGAACAACGGGATGACAGTGACAG
>NC_073302.1:20079236-20159236 GCF_027595985.1 Sorex araneus | reverse complement strand
ACCCTCTCAATGCGGGGCGGCCTCCCCACACCCCTCCTAGCAGCTCTCAAGGACTTGGAGGAGCTCTCATTCTCCCAGTAAAGTCCTCGGCGAGCCTCCTGCGCTCTTTCGGGAGCTGGAGAGGTACGGAGCGGGCTGAACGTATCCTGGAGCCTCTGCCCACACCAGCCTCAAGACTGTTCCGGCCAGATTCCAAACTCTCCCCAATCCACCCAGGTCCAGGAATGCCCTTCATCCCTGCACCCAGCAGGGATAGGGTGGCAGTGTGGACCTTGCATCGGAGTGCGTCTAGCCTGGGTTCAAATCCTGGTTCTGCTCCTTTCTGGCCTGCTGGTAAAACCTTCAGCTCACGACTGGCCTCTCGGGTGTTTATTTGCTCAGGAAACTTGGCTGAGCAAGTCTCCCTGCAGGGAAACTCCAAGATGATCGGCGCCAACCTCCTAGGCTCTCGTGAGACTCTTCACAAGTCCCTCAGCCTGGGGACCACGGCAGCAGACTTTCCCGTGGTCCTGGAGGTGGAAGTCTGGGGTCAGGATGTCACAGGGCGCGTGTTTCCAGAGGCTTCTCTGGACATGGCAGGCGGCCGTTTCTGCAGGCTCTCTCCCACCGGCTGTGCTGTCTGTATCCCAGACACCTACTCCTACACGGACACGGGTTATCTTGGATTAGGGCTCACCCTGAAAAGTCTCCTTTTAATCTAATCACCTCATTAAGGACCTTACAGTCTGTGGTCCTGGGGTTAGGACTTCACCACATGATGGGGAGGGTTCCCCAACTGAGCCCTTCATAATATATATATACATATATATATATATTCTTTTTGAGTCACACCTGGCGATGCACAGGGGTTACTCCTGGCTCTGCACTCAGGAATCACTCCTGGCAGTACTCAGGGGACCATATGGGATGCTGGGAATCGAACCCGGGTCGGCCGCATGCAAGGCAAACGCCCTACCTGCTGTGCTATTGCTCCAGCCTCTCATAGTTTATTTTTGATGCATGTGAGCAACTTCTCTGATTGGTGAGGACCTCTCTGTCCCAATTCCACGGAGCCTTGCTCAGCCTCTCCTAACCCTTCCAGGAGAACTGGTTTATCTCATTAGCACCCTTCTAGAAGGACAGCAGGGGCTCCTTGTTCTGTAAATAACAACAGCAGCCATGCGACCCTGATGCTCTCCCAACACCACTGGAAATCGGCCTAATGGATCAGTTGACTAACCTTTCTTTAATTTAATCTGATAGTGGTAATTTTCTGGAACACACCATTACAAGGGAGCAGTACGATCTCCAGGGCTTTTGGAAGCCTAATTAAAAGGCACTGTAGCAAGCAAGAGATTGCAGTTATATCTCAGAATCACACTGTCCTGATTGAGGAGCTGGAGGAAATGAGAATTTTCTTGCTGAAGAGGAAGGAGGTTGGGCAGGGTGACCTGGGGACACCTTGAGGACTGCGGGTCAGGGAAAGGAGGCTTTCTGCCCATCTTTTAGTTTGCCTGAAAAAAATCAAGGTCATTCTGCTGGCTTGGAGCCCATCTCTTCAAGGTGTTCCTTGACCAAAGGTTTTCAGGGGAAGTTGATTTTTTTCTTTTTTTTTTTTGCTCTTTGGGTCACACCTGGCAATGCACAGGGGTTACTCCTGGCTCATGCACTCAGGAATCACTCCTGGCAGTGCTCGGGGGACCATATGGGATGCTGAGAATCGAACCCAGTTTGGCCGCGTGCAAGGCAAATGCCCTACCCGCTGTGCTATTGCTCCAGCCCCTGATTTGTTTTCAATATTAACTCATTCAATAGTCTTCTTTCTTCCTCTCTCCCTCCTTTCCTCCCTCTCTCTCTTCCTTCCTCCTCCCTCCTTCCCTTTCTCCCTCCCTACCTCCCTTCCTTCCTTCCTTCCTTCCTTCCTTCCTTCCTTCCTTCCTTCCTTCCTTCCTTCCTTCCTTCCTTCCTTCCTTCCTTCCTTCCTTCCTTCCTTCCTTCCTTCTTTCCTTCCTTCCTTTCTTCCTGTTCCTCCACATTCCAGCATACCCAAGTGTCCCAGCCTTTCCTGTGGCTCAGTGTTTCAGTGTACAAATAGGTTGCATTAATCAACTGATGAACATGTGTGGTTTCCACCGTTGGCACCTGTGAATACCGTGCTGTGAACATTCTAACTCTCTGGGTGCACATACATGTTTTCACTTCTCAGAGCAGAATTTCTGGGTCATCCAATGACCCCATGCTCACCTTTTTGAGAAACTAAATTATGTTCCAGAGGGACTGAAATTCAGCCTGATAGTTTTACAGCCCTCAAGAGGCAAGGTTCTGGGGTCCTTCAAAGCCAACAACTGTGTCTGTGATTTCTTTCTTCTTTCTCCCTTTTTCTTTTTGGTTTTGAGGCCACACCTTTCTTCCTTTAATTCCTTTGTTTTGAGGTGGTGCTCAGGATCCACTTCTAGTGCAGTGCTGGGGGGTGCTCACTGCTCGGGCTTGCACTGGTCAGGGGTCTTGTCTTAGGTAAGGAGGTCACCCTGCTTGGGAGTAACTTCTGACCAAGCTCAGGGGGCCATGTGGTGGCTGGGACTTGAACTCATGTCTCCTGCACGCAGAGCACATGTTCTGGTCCTCTGAGCCATCGTCCCAGGGCTCTTCTGTGATTTCTAGCACTGTTGGAATATTTCCCCTTTTCCAGCTGCCTTCTGGAGTTTTGTCACAGAAACCTTTTGTCACAGAAACCTAGCTGATCTTTGACCCGGATCTAAGGTGCTAGCCAGAATTGATTTGACATTGTAGATTCCAGGCTGCAGCCCAGCCTGGTCTTTGGGATGTAAATCCTAGTGCTTTCAGCCCAAAGAAGGCTTCCGTTTTGGTTTTGTATCTTCTTTCCGGGGGGCCTAGATTAAGGGCCTGCAGATACAAGAGAATTATGTTGCCTCAATGTTCTTCCTGTAAGATCTTTTGGTGCTTTTGGTGACGTCAATGTATTGCGCCCTTTGGAAGGGCCATGATCAATAAATGGGGGTTCGGAGAGGAGGTGAGGGGGAAAGTGGATAGAGGCAGAAAGTGTATAGAGGGCGGAAAGGTGTAGAGAGGTCGGGAGAGTGTATAGAGAGAAGATTGGAATAAACTGCAAGTGAGACCAACCATCATGGCTCCGTTCCTTCCTTCGCCTGCCACATCTTTGCCATCAACCTCCCGGGGGTGGGGGAAGTGGCTGGAGGCTACCGAACTCGGGTGGCGGGAGAGACAGCTGCTGCCCTAGGCCCTGTGCCTGGCTCGGTGCGGTGAGGCGTCCCTTCCCTCGCCCGCGCCTTTTCTTTTTATTTTTATACATAGCACCTTCTTTGCTGACATTTTACAAACCAGGATTCAGAAATGAAGTGGCTTCCACCCCAGTTGGGTGGCTGTGCCATGCCTCTGGAGATCCCTGAGACCCCCAAAGGAGCTGTGGCCAGCAACTGTCACCAGCATGCTCCAGGGGACTTTGGGTGGGGCTAATAGGGGACCGGATGAGTCTGCTGTTTCCAGTTCTGTTTCTTTCCCGTTCGGAGAAGCCTTCCCTGTCCACCAGGCCCCTGAGGGAGGCCTGAAGATCAGTCACAGCCACCCACCACATCCTCAGGACAGAGGCAGCCTACGAAGGTTGCCGGGGGCGGGGGGGGGGGGGGATATCCCAGATTTGAGAAGAAACAGAAATGCTTACTTCTTTCCTTTCCCATTCTAGCTGTAATGTGTGCTTACTGTATAAAAGCTAACAGAAATTTATAAGTCGGAACAAAACAAACAATGATCATTTATAATTTCAGCGCATACAGGTAACTGATGGTAATATTTTGGTTTGTAATACTTGTATCACTTGTCATGTCATTGATCTTTGATTTGCTCGAGCGGGCACCAGTAAGGTTTCCATTCACCCCTGTCGTGTGCTAGTGTAGCCCAATGATATCTGCTCACTCCAGAAACAGGAAGAGCCTCAAACCGTTCATTCAAGGTTTTGATGAAGAAGTCTGACCATCTCGTAGGTGGGAGGCCATGCAGTCTTTTGACATCCAGTGGAATCCAGTCGGTAACAGCTCTAGTCCAGCGGTCATCTCTAAATTGCATTATGTATCTGGCCCATCTGATTTTTGATGCCTTGGCAAATGAGACAGCATCCCTGATTCTTGATTGTTGACTGAGGTCGGAACTCCGAATTGAGACAGAGTCCCTGATTCTTTTTTTTTTTTTTTTTTTTTTTAGCATTTTAAAGGTATTTATTGATGTTTTTCTAGAAGTTATTCTGTTGCTTTATCTTCCTCTCAAAGATCTAATATTTCATAAGAAAAAATTTATGATTTTCTTTTTTTTTTTAATTTATTTATTTTTAATTAGAGAATCACCGTGAGGGTACAGTTACAGATTTATACACTTTTGTGCTTATACTTCCCTCATACAAAGTTTGGAACCCATCCCTTCACCAGTGCCCATTCTCCACCACCCGTGAACCCAGTGTCCCTCCCACCCTCCCCAATCCCATCTCCCCCCCACCCCACCCTGCCACTGTGGCAAGGCATTCCCTTCTGTTTTCTCTCTCTAATTAGCTGTTGTGGTTTGCAATAAAGGTGTTGAGTGGCCGCTGTGCTCAGTCTCTAGCCCTCATTCAGCCCGCAACTCCCTTCCCCCACATGGCCTTCGACTACAATGTAGTTGGTGATCGCTTCTCTGAGTTGACCTTTCCCCGGAACGTGAGGCCAGCCTCGAAGCCATGGAGTCAACCTCCTGGTACTTATTTCTACAGTTCTTGGGTGTTAGTCTCCCACTCTGTTATTCTATATACCATAGATGAGTGCAATCTTTCTATGTCTGTCTCTCTCTTTCTGACTCATTTCACTCAGCATGAAACTTTTCATGCCCATCCACTTGACTACAAAATTCTTGACCTCCTTTTTTCTAACAGCTGCATAGTATTCCATTGTATAGATGTACCAAAGTTTCCTCAACCAGTCATCCGTTCTGGGGCATTCGGGTTTTTTCCAGATTCTGGCTATTGTAAACAGTGCTGCGATGAACATACATGTGCAGATGTTGTTTCGATTGTACTTTTTTGCCTCTCTGGGATATATTCCCAGCAGTGGTATTGCTGGGTCAAATGGGAATTCAATATCTAATTTTTTGAGAGTCGTCCATATTGTTTTCCAGAAGGGCTGAACCAGTCGGCATTCCCACCAGCAGTGAAGAAGGGTCCCTTTCTCCCCACATCCTCTCCAACAGCGGTTGCTTTTGTTCTTTTGGATGTGTGCTAGTCTCTGTGGTTCTTGATCGTCAACGGAGGTCGGAACTCCGGATTCCTTCTCTCACTTAAGTGAAATGTGATATTCCAAGCATAGCTCTTTCGATTCCTCTTTGGGATACCCAAATAGCGTTCTCATCCTGTTTGAGTAGGGTCCAGGTCTCTGAGGCATATGTTAGTGTAGGAAGAACGGTGGAGTTGAAAAGATGTGCCTAGAGCCAGAGGTTCTTCATCCTCTTAACCACTTCTTCGACACTCTTGAAGGTGTTCCAAAGCACTCTTGAAGGTTGCTCTCTTCCTCCTGTGCAGTTCTGGCACCAAATCGTTCTTCATGTTGAGTTCTCGACCCAGGTACACATAGCTGTTGCATTCGGAGATGTTTGTTCCATTGAGAGCAAATGAAATGTCAAGGATTAGTTCATTTTTCATGAACATTGTCTAGGTGAGATTCCACTGTAGTCCGACCTTTCCACACTCAGGTCGAAGTCGGCCAGCATTTGTGCCGCTTGGCTAATGTTTGGTGTTATTGGAACAATGTCATCAGCAAAGCGGAGGTGGTGTAGTTGCCGACTGTCTATCTTCACTCCCATTCCTTCCCATTTCAGTTATTGTATGACGTTCTCCAGGGTAGCACTGAAGAGTTTCGGTGAAATGGTATCGCACTGCCGAACCCCTCTCTTTACATCAATGATCACTTCCTTGTAGAATGGTTAAGATCCTGGTGGTGAATTCGTAATACAGCTCGAGGAGGATCTTGATGTACTGAGTTTGAAATGTCCTATTTGGCTAGAGCTTCGATGACTGCTTCAGTCTCAACAGAATCAAAGGCCTTCTTTAAGTCGATGAATGTTGGACAGAGCGGCATCATGAACTCTCGCGAAACTTCGATGAGTTTGGTCACTGTGTGGATATGGTCGATTGTGCTGAATCCTTTTCGGGACCCAGCTTGTTCACATTGTTGTCCTTCCTCTAGTGTTCTGCCAATCTTATTCAGGATGACTCGAGTGAACAACTTGTAGATGACGGACAACAGGCAGATTGGGCGATAGTTGCCAATGTCGTGGATGTGTCCCTTCTTGTACAATGGAATGGTCCTGCTGGTTTTCCATTGGGACGGAACCTTGCATACAGACAGGTAGCATGTGAAGAACTGAACCAGTGTATTGACAAGTACTGGCAGCAGATTCTTCAGGTGTTTGGGTCTGACCTTGTCTGGATCGGGTGCTGCACGTGTCTTTACTGACAAAATGGTGTGTTGGATTTCCTAAGGATGTTGGAAATGACATATCCATCCTGCAGAATTTGGTATGTGGGCAGGTGGACGTGGCTGTCGAAGAGATCCAAGTAGTAGTTGTGAATAATCCTCTCCATTGCCCTTCTGGAAGACGGGATATATCCATCAGGATGTAGGAGGGCAGTCATCTTGGTCTTGTAGTTGGTGAAGGACAGGCGAGCGTTGCGAATACTTTTCCTGGCTTCTGCTGCATCAGCCAACACTGCTGCTCTTCTCTCTTTGAGGTCTTCCTTTATTGCTTCTCTGCACAGCTTTGTGAACTCGGACATTAGCTTGTGATTTTCTGAGGCTGGTACCAAACCACATTGGTGAATGAGCTCGAGAGTTTCCGAAGACATTTTGGTTTGTAATTATAAAAACTATTTAAAATGTTTGTTTGCTTAAACTTACTTTTAAAAGACCATTTTAATTTAAGTAATAGAATTCACAATATTGATCCTCAAACTTTTCATCTTTCAAATTGGTGGTAGGTGTGCAATTTTCTTTTTCCCTTTTGGGCCACACGTATTAATGCTCAGGGGTTACTCCTGGCTCTGCACCCAGGTGTTACTCCTGGCAGTGTTTGGGGGACCATATGGGATGCCGGCGATCAAACCTAGGTCTTCTGCATGCAGAGCAAATGCCCTACCCACTGTAGTAATTCTCCAGCCCCCAGGTATATAATCTTTATTCATTTTATTTTTCACTCACTTATTCTATGAAAAGTAATTGGGTGTCAACCAACTGCCAGGTACTTTACTACATCCTGGAAACATTTTCCTTTGCACAGGTGTGTATATAATATATATATATTTGCTTAAACTTACTTTTAAAAGACCATTTTAATTTAATAGAATATATATATCATATACACCTGTGCAAAGGAAAATGTTTATATATATATTTATATATATAAATAGATACATCTGTCCCTACAAACACAGAACCCTCTTATTTATCTCACCGAGCATTCACATTTCTCTGTCATTCTAACAATATGAGGTCAATCCATCTCTATTTCGATGCATATAAATCTCACATTATCATGCCTTGATTTGGATGGGGGGTCCCAGGGACCACTTTGCTGATTCTCATTCGTCTGTGTGAGCCTGACAGCTTGGTGCTCAGGCCTGGTGATGCGGTGCTGCTCGGGAGTGCTGGGGGTCACAAGGATCACACTGAAGATTACTTGGGGTACCATGTGGACTGTGTGAGGCTGGAGATTGAACTGTGGACCTACTCCAGCCTTTAGAGCTATTTTCTTGTCCGACATCAACATTCTTTGTGTTTTTTTTTTGTTTGTTTGTTTTTTGCTTTTTGGGCCATACCCAGCGATGCTCAGGGGTTACTCCTGGTTCTGCACTCATAAATTACTCCTTGTGGTGTTTGGGTGTTTGGGGGACCATATGGGATGCCAGGGATCGAACCTGGGTTGGCCGTGTGCAAGGCAAACACCCTACCCACTGTACTATCTTTCTGACCCCTAACATCAGCATTATTAATGATTTCACAGAACGTATCATGATTTCTTTAAGTCATCTCCATTTTAATTGTTATTAATTGTAATTTGCCTCTTGTCCACTTTGTCAGATAGCTATCATTGTAATTTTTTCTTTTTTTTTTTTTTTATCATCGTAGGCCTTCAGATAAACTGTTAAAAATAACTCCTGGATTTAAGGGCATATCCTTGTAGGCTAGTATTGAGACATTTTACCAATTCACAGATCAAAAATGAAGACTAAGTATAACCTGCCATGCGCCGTTTCTAAGGATGCCTCCTTCCCATCCTTGTGAGCATTCTGCTAAGCCTGGAGGGACTGACTCTTTATACTCTTTTCCAATGTGAAATGTCAAAGATGTTTTTCTCTCTTCCCAGGGGCTATTCTAACAAAGCATCACCAACTGTGAAGTTAAAAAAAGAATCACAGAAAGATAGCATCTCAGAGGACAAGAGGCCAATGTCTAAACTCAAAGAGGTGGTGGGAGGGCCTCAGAGATGTGGAGAGAGAGAGCACAGAGGTTAAAGCACTTGTCTTGCATCCTGCTGACCCAGGTTCAATGCCCTGTACTGCTTATGGCCCCCAGTGCCCACTGTGTCCGAGAACTGTGATGGGGTGCCTTCCTGTCCTGCTCCAAGGGCTGCTGGTGCCCTGAACTCCAGAGTGTGACTCCCACCTCTCCCCTTCAGCTCAGAGTTTCTCTTGGTTTGCTCCTCCACATGCTCCTCTTTGCATTACCAATCTGACTGGCTTATGACCTTGTCCTACTACAGTCTGACCCCAAGGTCATTCATCAGCAATGAATTTATTTCCTAAAAGAGGCCTAATCCCTGAAGTTTAGGATTTCAACCTACTTCAGAATGCGGGGCTGGGGTGGGAGTAAGGGTGGGGAGGGGAAGTAACCCATCAGAACAGTATTATAGACTAACTTTTGTTTTTTTGGTTCCTGATAGCAGAACATTTTCCACTCTGTGCCACAGGATTTTTTTTTTTACTGCAGAATTGTTTTTCTTTGTAGAATTCCTTACAGAATACAAATATCTGTATCTAAACCCCAAGCTTTTCTCTGTTATTCAATTTCCAACAAAGTAAGGTCAGTTGGAGTGTGGGTGTATTTGTAAATAGAGGGGTAGATTACTGTGTTTGACATTTTTACAAATTGTCAGAGTGTATGACCTGCCCTGGTTCCAACTGCTCACCACGGACTTGGTCAGTGAATCTTCTTTGAATCAGCCCAAATTTAGGGCAATGTGATTTTTGTAACTTCTGAATTAATTAAGACTAGATGTGTCATGCTTTAAATGAGTATGTGTGTGTATGAGAGAGAGAGAGAGAGAGAGAGAGAGAGAGAGAGAGAGAGAGAAATCCCAGAAATGTTGGCAGGTTATGAGGCATAATGTTTTCTTTTTTTTTTTCCACTAATTAATTTATTTTTGGTTTGGGGGCCACACCTGGATGTGCTCAGAACTCAATCCTGGCTGTGTACTAAAGGATCACTCCTTGGGGGACCACATGGGGTGCCCAAGATCAAATCTAGGTCAGCTGAATGCAAGGCACACACTTTGCCCATATGCACTGTCCTTCTAGCCCGACAGGCTGGTTTCTTGTTCAGACCAGATGTCCTCTGCAGATTGGCCTGAACTGCCCCCATCGTTCCTGCGTGAGGAGCTCCTACCTGGGCATCTGCGATCAGGTCAGCAGAAACCACTCTTCTGTTTTAGGAGAGAATTAAATCTAGAGGTGCCCCCCTCCGCCAGTCCCAAAGGACTGAGCAGTCCAAGGGAATAGAAAACGGCTGCAGAGAGTCTTACCAGAAGTAGAGACCATCCTAGATCTGGGGCAGTGATGGAAGGATTTGGTGTGGTCAGAGTCCAGTGATTTCTAGGGGGAACAACCCAGAGATGGAGCCCTGCCTTCTGGGGAGAGGATGCTGCAGCAGCTGCTGGCATCTTGTGGGGTGCAGCGGGGCTAGCTTGGGGCACCGGAGGACAGGCTGAGCACATGGACAGAACACCTGGGAACGGGAAGCAGCAGCCCCTGCAGCACCGAGAGGCTCACTGGGCCAACAAGAGCAGGTGAGTCACTTCCTCTCCCACAGCTCCCCACCTCCTCCAGGGCTCCCCGGGGCATCTTGGTTCGCGCCAATATGACAGAACATCATGGACTGGGTGACTTAATTCACAGAAATGCCTCTCTCACATCTGGAGGTCAGAGGTCCAAGGTCAGGGGAGCCTGGAAGTGGGGTGCTTGGTGTGTGGGTTGTCTTCCTGCTGTGTCCTCCCATGGGGAAGAGAGGAGCTCATGAGGAGAACACGAGCCCCTCTCTCACCCTCTTTTAATAAGTAGACACCCGCCCCCCTCTGCTGCGGTGACACAGACCCAAATGACCTCCCTAGTGTCCTGCCTCCAAGCATCATCACACGGGGGATTGGATTTTGACAACTGGATCTTGGAAAGGACATAGATATTCAGTTCACAGTCAATGGTAAAGCCCAAGGAGGGGGCTGGAGCAATAGCATAGCGGGCAGGGCATTTGCCTCGTACACGGCCAACCTGGGTTCGATTCCCAGGATCCCATAAGGTCCCCTGAGCACTGCCAGGTGTAATTCCTGAGTGCAGAGCCAGTAGTAACCCCTGTGCATCACTGGGTGTGACCCAAAAAAGAAAAAAAAATAAAGCCCAAGGAGATGTCTAGCAGGAAGGAGTCCCAGGACTGCAGGGTGAGTCTGAGCTAAGCACCAACATGGGAGGCTCAGGATGGAGGGAGACAGAGTACTCGAGGGACTGAAAGCCTCTAACAGAAGTGGTCATCTGGGCAGTGTGGGTGTGGCCAGACCAGTTGGTCAGACCAAGTGGTAGGATAAGTCCCCAAGACCATGAGGCAGTAAAATAGGGGGCTCTCTCATGAAAGGTCAACCAAAGGGTGGTAAAATATATATATATATATATATATATATATATATATATATATATATATATATATATATATATTACCAGGAGGTTGGCTCCATGGCTTGGAAGCTAGCCTCACACGCTAGGGGAAAGTCATCCCAGGTAGAGAAGAGAACACCAAGTAAAATGTGATTGGAAACCCCGAGCGGGGAGGGAGATACGTGCTGAAAGTAGACTAGAGACTGTACATGATGGCCACTCAATACCCCTATTGCAAACCACAACACCCAAAAGGAGAGAGAGAGAACAAATTGGAATGCTCTGCCACAGAGGCGGAGCGGGGTGGGGGGGATGGGACAGGAGGGTGGGAGGGATACTGGGTTCATAAGTGGTGGAGAATGGACACTGGTGGAGGGACGGGCTCTCAAACATTGCATGAGGGAAAAACAAGCACGAAAATGTGTGAATCTGTAACTGTACCCTCACTGTGACTCACCAATTAAAAAATAAATAAATTGTAAATATATATATATATATATATATATATATGGTCCCAATTTCCGGTCACTTTCCAGGTTCTAGTGGGAGTACATCTTGCCTGGATTGCGTGGAGAATATGCTTGGACTTAAGCCCCGATAGCCCGAAACCCTGAGTTCTTGGCTTACAGCGTTCTGGCCATCATCTGGGAGCCCAGCTTTGTCTCTGCTTTGAGGAAATCTTTCTTTCTCTGTCTTTTTCCTGACTTCTCATACTGACTGAGAAGTTAGAAGGGACCACATGGGGGATGCTAGCCAGTGTCTTTTTTTTTTTTTTTGAGTGAGGTACCATTTCTTTACTACAATTTCTCAAGTCCATTGCTCATTTCACTAGTCTGTGACTTGAAACTTTATTTGAACCCCCTTTCTCTAAGAGAGATTCAAGATTCTATTAGCTTCTTTACACTGCCTTCACATACCACCGTGACATGTGATGTGTGACTTCGTGCAACAGAACTGGATTTTCTAGATTCTGGAGACCGGAAGTCCAAAAAGCCAGGTGTGGGTGGGACAACATTCCAGGACAGGCACTTTCTTGCTCCTCCTTGCTTCGGGGGGCTGCATGAAATCCTTGGCACTCCTGTACTGCCCACATCTTTCCCCTCTCTGAGAACATTAGTCTAGCTTAGAACCCCCCCCCCCAGAGGTTTAGGGCCCACTCTGAATCCAGCATGACTCATAGCTGAATATGTACTAATTTAATCTGTAAAACCCTAATGCCTAGGTCACCTTCTGAGAGTCCAGGTAGATATGGGTGTGGGGTGAGGGGATACAGAACTATTCAAGTCTTTGTAGCAGTGACCATGGCGGAGGCGGACGTGGGGCTGGCCCCTGGACCTGACCCTCAGATGGAATACCCTTTGTTGGCTTTGTGTTCCCTCCACACAGATGCTTCACGACCTCCTGACCTCAAGTCCTGACTCTGGTGTCCAGAAACAAGTCCCCCTGAGTCTGGGTTTGCACTAAGCCTCAAATCCCAATGCTGTAAGTTAGTGAGGAACAGATCTCTGTCTTCACAGCACCAGAGGTCTGCAGCAGTCCACTGCCAAATCAATCCTTTTAAAAGTGCTTTCAGGGGCCGGAGCGATAGCACAGCGGGTAGGGCGTTTGCCTTGCACGCGGCCGACCCGGGTTTGATCCCCGGCATCCCATATGGTCCCCCAAGCACCGCCAGGAGTAATTCCTGAGTGCAAACCCAGGAGTAACCCCTGAGCATCGCTGGGTGTGACCCCAAAAGCAAAAAAATTTAAAAATAAAATAAATAAAAATAAATAAAAGCGCTTTCAATTTCCCAGGTGCTCTGGGTTCCCCTCGAGCAGCAGCCCTGGGGATGCCCGAGGAGCAGGACAGTAGAATCGGGTCAAGAGAGTAACCCGGAAGCTTCTCCCTTCTGCGGGCTGCTCTTTGAAGTGATTCTGTTATTCGCAGACGGAAATGTGCAGCGGTTGGTGACTGAGCCCGAGAGTGTCTCTTTAAGGGATGCCCTGACCTTGGGTGGGGAGATAGCTTCGCATGTACCCTCACCCAAGTTCGCTACAAAGCACCGCAGGGACCCCTCCCCATCACCCCAGCTCCACTAGGTGTGGCTCTGAAGGGAACCAAGAACCAAGTACCACCAGGGTGCCTTGGGTCCCAGCAGCACCATGTCCTCAGACCCCGGTACTGAGCCCTTTCGCCCAGCTGGACAGCTATCATGGGAAGTAGCCCCTGACTCCCCTGACATTACATGGGAGCCCCCCAACCTCCGATAATCAGCCCTCCTTTACTCACTCCCCTTGCCTAACCTCCATCCTCCGGGCAGGGACGTGATTCCAGACAAAACCAGTGAGGGCACAACGTCAGTCTAGCTCTAGGAGGGTGGGAATCGGACAGATGGATCCGAGGGTGTAAATTTGCATCTCACAGTGGGCCTGACTGGGGCAGAGGGTCAGGGAGCCCTGCATCCTGCCCTGGGCTGAGGAAACGACAGTCCTAGGGGCAGACAGGGTGCTGGCTGCTGGAAGGGAATTCATGCGTGCCTCAGGAGGGGGCCCAGGACCCAGAAATTGGAAGAAGGGATCTGAGAGCAAAGGGAAAGATGGGTGGGGAGCCCCTCCGTGGTAGGGACCTCCCCTGAGAGGAAGCAGAGAGAAGAGGAATGAGGGCTCCGCAGAGCCCTGGCTGGTGGGCTCGGGCCCCGCCTCCCCTGTTCCTGTTTTGCTTCAGAAAACAGCTCTGCATATGGTATTACCATTTAACTCCCGTCTCTTCTCCCTGCTGACTCTCATTACATTCCAAAATATTTATTCATTTGATGGCTCCGAATAATTGACTTGGTCCCCAGCCTCCGAGACTAGCAGTGCAGAGCTGCACTTAATTCTCCTTCTCGCCTGGCTTTCTCTGCCGGGGTCACGGCAGTGGTGCCATCATTCTGGGGGCATTCTGACACATGCAAGTGCTCAGTCCTGCATGGACCGGCTCAGCCCAGAAAGGCTCTCCAGTCCATGTGCCAGTTTCCCACCAGTGGCATCATTGTTGTCCTAGAATGAGTCCTAAGACTCAATCCTTTATTAATTCAAACACTCCTTTCCGTAAAACCTTGTGCTGTCTTGACCCTGCCCTCTACTGAATAATAATGACATTGCATCAGGGCCGGTACAGTGCCCTGCATAGAGAAACAAATCTTTACATACATGCTTGTTAGGTAGCCAAATGGATGGAATGATTTGTACATGGATCAATGGATGAATGGATGGGTAGTTGGGTGAATGGATGGATGGATGGATGAGTAGATGGGCAGGAAGATGAATGAATGGATGGACTGAGAGATGGATGGGTGGGTGGATGGATAGTAGAAAGGTATATTCTGTTAGTTGTCTCTTTAATAACTTGTAGACTTTTTAGTGATTAAATAAACTGATTAAATTAAACTGAGCCAGATCAGATCAATCTTCCCTGGAACCTTTTGCTTGGATCCAGCAATAGACAAACTCTCTTCCCTTGGTTGTTAAGCTGCTAGAATATTTATCTGAGGCTGGTGGGAGTTCTTTAGTGCTACAAAGAGAAAGCTTGCCAAATATAGGAAAATGAGAGGTGGGAGTAGGGGAAAAGGAGAAGAGGGAGACAAAGAGAATAACAGGTACTTGGAGATATCCTTGCTTTTAAGTAATGCATTTGCTTTTGGTTTTGGAGGCCACATCCAGAGATGTTTTGCGTCTCCAGTGCTCAGGGGTCACTCCCTGTGGGTACTTGGGGGACCATGAGCCATGGGTCTTTTGGAAAGACGAAATAAAGACATAGAGCAAAGCACATATTTAGCTCATTAAGTGATCTCTCTGGCCCCTCTGGAGATACGAATTAAGCTTCCTGTGTGAAAAACCTCATGGACTTTTCCACTCATGTGCCTCTGAATCCCCATCCTCTGACTGAAGACATTTCGTGTTACTGTTCTTTCGCTTGTAACCACGAGAATCATGTCAATGCAGGGGTGGGGGGGGGGAGTGAAAATAAAAGTGAGTGAATGCGAAGAAGAGCTTTTAACGAGCAAATGAGTTCATGTTGTTTTCTCCCTGGAGAAGTCAACCTAGACATGAAAAGTTAAATCGTCCTGGTTTCCACGGGGGCCTCTCTGATTAGTATGCCTGGCGTTGACTTTTACTCGGAGTATGTAAATGAAAAGTGAAAAGGAGAACAGCTGCTAAAAGGAATGCTTCTCTATCATAGAGTCCTGGCTGCGCCTTCCAGAGTCCAGGAGTTATCACAAACAGAGGGCTGAAGCTACTATGATCACATTTCTAATTTCCCCCCAGGGATCAGGGAAGGTAACTCAAAGGGGTAGGGCACCTTGCATAGGCAAGCCCTGAGTTTCATTGTCTGTATCACAAGGTCTTCAGAGCATCACTGGGTGTGGCCCTAGCGGCTCCCAGTGTCTCAGGTTGGCTGCATGTGAGGCAAATGCTCGACTATGCAAGCAACCCTGCATTGCTAGGCCAGAGTCACCCCAAAACACTGCTGCAGAAATCCCTATAAAGACATTAATAGCACAGCAGGTAGGGCGTTTGCCTTGCAAGCGGCCGACCCGGGTTTGATTCCCAGCATCCAATATGGTTCCCTGAGCACCGCCAGGGGTAATTCCTGAGTGCAAAGCCAGGAGTAACCCCTGAGCATCGCTGGATGTGACCAAAAAAGGAAAAAAAAACCATTTTTCTGGTCAGGAGATAGTACCTCGGGTAGAGCATTTGCCTTGCTTGCAGCCAACCTGAGTTTGATCCCCCGTATACCATACGGTCCCCCAAGCACCTCAAGGAGTGATTCCTGAGTGCAGTACCAGGAGTAGCCTGTGAGCATCACTGGGAGTGACCCCGAAGGCCAAACAAATAAACAACAACAAAACATTTTCCCCCAAAGTTTTCTCCCCCACCACATCCTCTTCCTTTAAGTCAAAGTAGAGAAAACAAATTGACCAGGAGGTCAATCTGACAATGCTGATATATGCCTCCTCACCCATCTTCCAAAAATTTCTCCCCCCCCCCACTTTTTTTTTTGCTTTTTGGGTCACACCCAGCGATGAACAGGGGTTACTCCTGGCTCTGCACTCAGGAATTATCCCTGGCAGTGCTCGGGGGACCATATGGGATGCTGGGAATCGAACCTGGGTCAGCCACGTGCAAGGCAAACGCCCTACCTGCTGTCCTATCACTCCAGCCCAAATTTCTTCTCTTTAATAATTTTTCAAGGACTCCTTGATAATCCATAATGTAATTATTGGTTGCTATAGATCATTAAGAGTTCATGGTTTGGGATTTGTTTTCACTCAGTAAAGGGATACCTGAGCTGGTTCTTATTGTTGGAAAGTTTCTGGGTATAGAAAACTCAGGTGAGAAGATTTCTTTTTTCCTTTTTGGGTTATATTCAGTGATGCTCAGAGGTTATTCCTGGATCTGCAGTCAGAAATATTCCTGGTGGGGCTTGGGGGATCAAATGGAAAACTGGGGATTGAACCCGGGTAGGCTGCATGCAAGGCAAATACCCTACCCGTTGTACTATTTCTCAAGTTGCATATTTTTCTGGATTTACAATTCAGAAGGGTAAGTCAGCGCAAGAACAGGCTGTGGGAGTAGCCAGAGGTGAGATAGGAGAAGCTGCAAAGACTCGGTTCATGAATTTCCTTGCCAGTTCCAAATATATTTCCTTATCATCTAATTGCAACTTCCAGTATTTTGTCTGTCAGTGCTCTAGAGTGCGTCTGTCACAGGAACTCCTGGGGTGTCTTTGAACAACACCAGCTACAGATCCTCTTGGAGGCCATCTTTCAGGGTGGAGTCCCCACTCTGCATTTCTACCCCTTTGGCTTTGGGTGCTCACTACGGGGTCTGCGAAGTCCTGTTGGCGCTGATGGGAGCAGGTCGGAGTCAAGACTAAACCTGAGGGGTCGGAGTGATAGCACAGCGGGTAGGGCGTTTGCCTTGCACGAGTCTGACCCAGGTTCAATCCCCAGCATCCCATATGGTCCTCTGAGCACTGCCAGGAGTAATTCCTGAGTGCAGATCCAGGAGTAGCCCCTGTGCATCGTTGAGTGACCCAAAAAGCGGGGATGGGGGGGAAGGGGAGGGAAGACTGGTCCTGAGTTCAGTAAGGGAAACTGAGATACACTGATGGGAAGTCTGGAGTGGGGCAGTCTTGGCCTCTGTAGTTGCTTCAGAACATCAAGAAAACGGGTTCCTTTTAACATTCCCCAAATCATACCCAAATTTAGGGTAGGATTTTCCTCTTCCTGGCATTCAGTCCCTGCTGAATCCAACCCCTTTGTCTAAGGAAGATCAGAAATTCTCCAGAGAAGCCTACCTCAACTACTTCCGCTGACATTTCCTCATCCAGAGACTGGCCATAAAACTTGAAGAAAGCCCCCCTCCCCACTCCCCCCACCTCGAACTCAGATCTATGGGGAAGGAGGCAAGAGGGACTTAGGATTGGTGGGAGACGGCTGTAGAGGGCGCCATAGAGCCTTTTCCTGTGGGATACAGGCCACAGCAGAGAGGAGAGTGGACAGGAGTGGATGGGGCAGAGGCTAAGGGGCAGGGTGCTTGCTGCAGCCCATCAAGGAGGAGGACAATGTCTGCATCAGACGGCCCCTGAGTGCATGGGCTGAGGAAATACCTAGGTACAATGGACAGGACTGAGAGGATTGTATGGAATCAGAATGAGGAAAACGCAAGATGGTGATGGTACAGAATTAAAGGGAAGGAAGAAAGGGAAGCATCACAAGGGTTTCCTGACTTTGACCCCCAGGAGAACAATTGCCAAGTGGAAATGAGTTTGCATTCATAGAAGAGCAACATTTCATTAGAGACCAGCCTGAAATCCTGGGCGGGAGTTCAAACTCAGGATGCATGAGATTGTCGAGGAGTTTAAAGTCAGGGGGGAGGTGGGCACAAAGCTCAGTCCACACCGGGGTTGCTCGGTGGTGAGTACTTTAGGGTGTCCTGAAGCCATCGGCCGGCAGGAAGTGGAAGCAAAATGCTCTGGCTTCCAAAGTCCCTCCCTGCTTGCTTGGGTCCAAGAACTGCCGTGTGGTTGCTGCCTGCTCCCGGGAGATCATCAGCGATCTTCTCCTCTGGACTAAAAATCGTGATTAAGAACAGGCAACACTGACCTGCCTGGGAGCCAGCGCGCTAAGTGCTTTTCTGCGTCCTCCCTAGTTAATTCCTACAACTGCTGTCTTATCTCATTCTACAGAGAAGGAAACCTACGGGAAAGAAAATTACTTTCCTGAGCTGGAGAGGACTCAGGGGGTGAGGGCCTGCTTTCATCTCTGCTCTGCCCGGTTCCCTATGCAGAGTCAGGAGCAGCTGCTGAGCGCCTGCAGGTAAGCCACCCCACACCCATACCCCACCCCGTGAGAAAAATAAATAGATAAATAAATAAATACATGTATATACACACATACATACATATATATGCATATATACACATATATATGTGAGTTTCCCAAAGACACACACATATATATGTGTACATACATATATACTGTATATATGTATACATATACTGTACATACACATACATATACTGCATATATATGTATAATGTATATACACATATATACGTGAGTTTCCCAAAGACACATAGTCAGAGTCAAAACCAGCAGTTGAACCTACATCTGACCTCAGAGTTTGAAGTCTTTTTTTTTTGGGGGGGGGGGGAAGTCACACTCTGTGTTGCACAGGGGTTACTCCTGGCTCTGCACTCAGGATTTACTCCTGGTGGTACTCGGGGGACCATACGGGACACTGGGAACCAAACCTGGGTTGGCCCCGTGCAAGGCAAAGGCCCTACCTATCACTCCAGTCCCAGAGTTTGAAGTATTAACCTCTATCTGATATAACTTCCCAACACCATGAATTCCCCCCCCTTTGGGGACTTTTGGGTCACTTCCATCAGGCCTGAGGGCAGTTCCCATCTCAGTGCTCAAAATTGCTTTAGGTGTTGAGACAAACTGAACTCAGGGTCCTATAACACGTGTGCTCCAATCCGCTGAGTTGTTTTGCCAGCCTGAATTTTGTCTTCTTGTTTGTTTGTTTGTTTTGTTTTGGGGTCACACTTGGTTTTGTTCAGGGCTTACTCTTGGCTCTGTGCTCAGGAATCACTCCCAAGCGGCTTGGAACACGATACAAAATGCCAGGGATCGGACTTTGGTTGAACATCCTCCCTACTGTGCTATTGGTCCAGCTCCCCAAATTACATTTTAATAGTGTCTGTGACCCTGAGAAGGATGGGGCATGCAGGGCCTCAAACATGCAAGGTCTACTTGAGCTATACCTTTGGCTCTGTGCATCTCACTTTTGCTGTCCTTATCTAATACCTTGTATTGAATTGCAGTCCTCTAAGAATGAAAGTTTACCCAAGATGTTTTGTTAATAACCATGGACTCAAAAGATGAGTCCAGGTCCCAAATGATCACCGTGGTGTAAGTGCAGACATGCATCCTAAACATCTGAACCCTATTGATTTGAATGCTTCCTTCAGAAACAGACCAGTTTTTCTTTGTTTGTTTGTTTGTTTTTGACAGATACTGAAGGAAATCCTGTCATAACCTTACTTTTGAAGAGGACAAAAGGCAAATGTGCATTTGCTGGTGTCCAAAGAGAACCATCTGGAAAAATTGGTGTACCAAGTCATCACAGCCAGTTCTGAGCCTAAGAATGTTAGTTCTAGGCCTGGGGAGATCATACAAGGGTTAAGACACATGTGTTGCGGGTGGTTCTACCTAGGAACTGCATAGAGTCCCTTGAGCACCATCACAGAGCCAGGAATAGTCCCAGAGCATCTGCAGTGTGGCCCAAACCCCACACTCCAAGAATCTAAGTTTTTATGAGAATGAAACTGCTCTTTTTAAAATAAAGTACAAGCTTTCGTCCCAGCACTATCTTGTTTTAAACATAGTCAAACAAGATAAAGCAGTCCAATAAATATACAGGGTGCTCCTGCTTCTAAAGAGAGCACTGGGACACTGAGAAATCCATCCAAGCCAGATCTCTGCAGAAGGAAGGATGGAAGAGCGGCAGGCAGGCAGAAATATTTCCAATAATTGAAGCAGTGACAAGGGGAGAGTCTATAAGGATGAAATGAATGTCTGTACAATGTATGATGGAACATATTATGCTTTTTCAGCTGACACATTGTGAACTGCCTTAAAGTTATTAGCTTCCCCCAGACCTCCAGAAGGACCTGGGCAAAAGATCTGCTCCACAAAACATCACTTCTCTGACTCCAGCTAGTTCATTACGGGGGGAGGGGTGGAAAGTGTGAAAATCAAGAAAAGAAAATAAATGAGGGGCTGGTGTTTCAAATGAATACCCCAAACAGGATGCCTCCCTTTCCTGTTCTATCAGCCCATAACATTATCCCGGGAAGGATTGGAATAAGGTGTCTCATTCCTAAGCTGATTCCTCCAGTGAACTCGGAGACTGACCTCCAGGCTCAAGGCAGTTCAAGTCAAATTTGCTCTTCAGAACACCCTTGTTACATTAATTTAGGGAGTATCATAAATCTGGAGTGAAATATGTTTGCAGAAAATGCTAATTTCCTTGATAAGAATATCAATTAGCTCTCTCAGACATAGAAATGATGATTTTTAAACAACTCAAAGGTCATTCCTTTTTCTTTTGACTTGAACTTAGACATTCTTCTTTCTTTTTCTTTAGCCTTTTAATTGACTCACTGTGATAGACCATTACAAAGCTGTTCATGATTGGATTTCAGTAATACAGTATTCCAACACCCGTCCCTCCACCAGTGTACATTTCTCAGCACCAGTGTCCCAGGTTCCCTCCTATCACTGACCACCCCTGACCTCCCTGTCTGCCTCTGTGGTAGGCACTTCTTTCTCTCTCTCTCTATCTCTCTCTTTCTCTTTCTCTCTCTCCCACCTTTTTGGGCACTGTGGTTTGCAATATTGATACCTAAAGGTTATCAATAATATCCCTTACCTACTTTTAACCCTCAGATCTTGTCCAGCGTGATTATTCCCAGCTATTATTGTCATGGACAAAGAAACTATGGCACATCTACACAATAGAATACTATGCAGCTGTCAGGAAAAAATGAATTCATGAAATTTGTCTATAAATGGATGGATGGATGGACATGGAGGGTATCATGCTGAGTGAAATGAGTCAGAAGGAAACGGACAGATATAGAATGACTGTATCCATTTGTGGTATATAAAAATATATAGTAGAAGAATCTCCATGGCCAGGGAAAACAGGGGTTAGGAGGACTGGTCAGCAATTGGAACTAACCACAAGTGTGTGTGGAGATGAGGGTTGATAAGATAGAGAAGAGACCGCTATAACAACAAAAGGTCATTTCTTAGCCTACTCCAGAAAAGAGGCCGAAGCAGATTGGGTATTTGCTGGAGGAGTTTGGGATAGATGAATAAAGGAGCAAACACTTCATGCCAACAGTGTGTCCAGTGCTGTCCTTGGGACTGCCTCTTCAGAAGTTTCATAGACCAGAAGCCTGTCTATCAACCTTGACAATAACAAAAATAGCAACAATAGCTTCTACTTATTGAGCAATGGCCAACAAGTATTAGATACAAATGTAAATGCCTTAATACTAGGCACAGTTCAGTAATATATGTACTATTATTAGTCTCATTTTATTATAAGTGAGAAAAGTGAGTCATTGAGAATTCAGATAACTTTATTTTATTATGTTTTATTCTATGTGGGGTGTGGACAATTGGGTCACACCTGGTGGTGCTCAGGGGCTATGTCTGGCTCTGTACTTAGAACTGACCCCTACCAGTGATATGGGTATATCAAATGTAGTGCTTGGGGAATTGAACAAGATTCAGCACATGCAAGGCAAGTGCTTTATCTCCTGTACTTTCTCTCCAGCCCTAGAGAAGTTTCACTGGTTCTAATTGTTGCCAAACTGGAATAATAGGAACAAGATTTGTTCTCCTTCCCCAAAGTACTGAAATAAATCAAAGGCCCTCAAAATATTGGCCATCAGTCAATGAAGTGATCAGTGACAGACAAGTTTCATACCTGCTCCAGCTTTTTGTCCAGAGGAAATTTTCAGCACTCAGAGCAGAGAGGGCCAGTGTGGACAGCCCAGTGTATCCCAGTGCCTCTCATGAGCTGTGGACGAGAAGAGAGAGAATCGGGTAGAGTTAATGTTGGTACGAGTTGAGTTGGGATGGGTTGAGTTGACTCAAGCTACAGATACAGGACTGGGGGCCCAAGAAAGTCAAGAAGAGTTGAGTGTCTAGGACAGACAACCCAAGAAAAGAGAATTTAAGAGATCTAGAATCCTGGGATTCTGCAGAGGATTATCACAAGCATTGGCTCTGATCAGTGAATATGTATGAGGGGAAAATACCAGAAACACCGAAACTGAGCCGTGCAAAAGAACGAAAGGGAACATTGCTGAGAGCTCACACAGGACCAATAATAGTCTTTGTTCCCCTCAGCCCAAATAAAACATTCTCATAATTCATAAGGCATCAGGACTAAGAAGGGTTTTTTGTCTTATTAGTGGGGAAAATTGACACCATGCAAAATGTTGCTTTGGTCTTGCTAATAGAATGTAAGAGAAAGGTCTGAGGGTTGTCCAAAGCCTGCGTTTTGTATGAGCCGACTCCCCACTTCCCACCTTCCTAACCTCCCCTGCATCCCTTAGTTCCCGGCAGCATGGAGGGAACCTGGAATAGACACTGGGCACTGAAGGCTTTGACTCCAGGCAAAACAAGCCACAAAAGGGTTGGGAGCAAGCATAGGGGTTGTGCCTGATCCTGTTTTAATCCCCAACACCACCAGGTGTAACCATCAATGACAGTGAACAGAGCCTGCCCCAAGCAGCACCACGCCCTTAAGCCTAACTGTTGAACTATCCATCCTGGTTGGCACAATATTACTAGGAGTGAGTGACCCCAGGTCCTCTGAGCATTGATTGGTAGTCCCCTGCCCACCCCAAAAGAAAAGAAAAGAAAAACAATAACAGAAAAGAAAATCCTGAGAGAATCTGCTTTCAAATAACTGTGCCACATCCCAGAAAAACAGTTCCAAAATATTTAAAAAATATGCAACTATGGGGCTGGAGTGATAGCACAGCGGGTAGGGCGTTTGCCTTGCACGCGGCTGACCCAGGTTCGAATCCCAGCATCCCATATGGTCCCCTGAGCACCGCCAGGGGTGATTCCTGAATGCATGAGCCAGGAGTGACCCCTGTGCATCGCCGGGTGTGACCCCCCCAAAAAAAGCAAAAAAAAAATGCAACTATGAGCTGGCCCAATAAAATGTTTAAGCGTCAAGGCTATCTATGTCAAAGGGTTAGAGTTTGTACTTTTTATTATCTCTGGCCATAAACATTATAAAATACATACAAAATGAAAGTACTCTTCTTTAAATCTAATTATTTACTCATTTACTTAGTATGAGTGTCCAGAACACAACCAAGCAAAATGAATTATGTCTGACATCTGGTAAAAAATGTTAGGCATGCAAAAGCAGCAAAGTAAAGAGAAAAATCAATAAAACCTGACCCAGAAACGATATGAATAACAAAATTGGCAGATAAGAACGTATAGTCATTATATTATTCCTCAGGTTCTGGGCCAGAGAGATAGTACCAAAAAAAATGAACAAATGAACTAATTGTGGCATCCCTATGCAATGGGAATATTACTATTATAAAAAAGAATATTGACTCGTGTAACTGTGAATCCATGGAGGAAGCTCAAAATAATTGTGCTGTACCACAACCTTCCCCCACATAACTAAAATGAAAATAATAGTGACCATCTGGAATGGGAAATGAAGTCCAGGGTTAAGACACTTGCCTTGTCAAACCTGATGACCCACAGCAGGGTCCCCAAAGCCTCACCAAGAGTCTGTCCTGAGCACAGAGCCAGGAACGACCCCTGAGCCTTGCCAGATATTGTTCAAATACACCTCCTGCCAAAGCATTCTGCTGTTTGGGTGGAAGAAAACAGTCTAAAAAGTTGCAGAACGTATGGATTTATTCTTACAAATGTCTGGAAAAGACAAATCAATCTACTATGACAGAAAACGAATGAGTGGTTTCTGGAGAGGAGGGTAATTGGGAGGCGGGGAGGGGCACCAGGAAATCTTTCACGGTGAAGGGGGTGCTCGTTATCTTGGAGGTGGTGATCTCATGCCTTACATGTGGCAAAATGTAAAAACATTGGCCATAACATCCTTTGTGTCAATCATACCTCAAGAAGTCTGGTAGGAAGAAATGAAGGAGTGAAAACAAACAAACGCCAGCTTCCAAAGGTCAGCCGGCTCATCAATCATGGTCTGGTTCCAGCTGCTAAATATTTTAGGCCTGCCAGTGGGTACTGCAGAGCAGGTTGGATTATTCTTGCTTTACAGAGGAAAAGGAGATGCAAAGGGGTGGCAAGCCTGCTCCGAGCTTTCTCTGCTGGTCAGGGACTCAGTCTCGATGAACACACGGACACCCAGGTCTTTCTCTGCAGTCCAGGGCTCTCATCTCCCCACAGACCCCAAACACACAGTCTGTCTTCCCCCGGAGCCCTTGGTTACCTCCTCCTCACTGCACCCCCACCTGCAGATACAAATTCCACCCTGAACCCCAGTCTTCACATGTGCGTTATTAATATTATTTTTGGCTTTTGAGTCACGCCCGGCAATGCTCAGGGGTGACTCCTAATTCTGCACTCAGAAATTACTCCTGGTGGTGCTCAGGGGATCATGTGGAGTGCCAGGGCTGAGCCCAAAATGGGCACCTGCAAGGCAAATTGCCTCACCCGCTGTACTATTGCTCCGGTCTCTTCCCCTGTGCGTTACTAGGCAGCGGCTTGTTTTCTAGACCTGGGAACATGAGGACGGTTTAGTTCATAAATGCCAGCGGCAAACAGGGTTCTAACGAATCGCCTCTGCATCTTTGTGAAAAGAAGAGCTCACGGGTGCATGGAGGGCAGACCCTACCTGCTCTGAAGACGTGGAACAGGGAAGCACCACTCAGCCCTTCCCGCTGTCTGCAGCTCAGTGGGCTCAGACCGACTCTCTCCTCCCTCTTGCCTTTCCAAGGAGGCCACCAATGCTGACATTGCTTGAGAGTTGGAGGAAAGCAGAAACAGCCGGTGTTTGAACCCACCCAGCCTTGGGGAGCTAATTCGGAATTCTAGACTTTGTTTAGGTCACATCTGAGGATGGCTTTCAAAGTCAGCATCATCATCATCATCCCGTTGATCATCGAATTTCTTGAGTGGTCTCAGTAACGTCTCCATTCGTCCTAGCCCTGAGATTTTAGAAGCCTCTTTTTATTCGTCCTTCCCAACAGTGCTGCAATTGGAGGCTCTTTCAGGGTCAGGGGAAAGAGATCCATCAGTTACTGGTTTTGGCATATGAATACACCACGGGGAGTTTGCGAGGCTCTCCCATGTGGGCAGGAAACTCGGTAGCTGGCCAGTTTCTCCCAGAGGGACATCTAGGCTATAAGATGTTGCTTCCAGCAGCTTGGTTTTATAGTCTCTGGATGTTGGCCATTGGTGGGATTGCACAGTGGTGGGGGAAGTCCCTGGGTGTGACTGCCTAGCTACTGGAAAATGGGGAATCTGGGCGGGAGAGACCCAGTCCCGATCCGAGCAGGCTTGGAGGTCTCAGCCTCTGGTCCCACATACCTGGGTTCCTCTGCTGGTTCCTTCATGCATGAGGCTCATCCGAACATGTGGAGAGGGGCCTTGAGCATGGTTGTGGCTAGGCTCTGGAGGTCTTTGGCCCAGGGAGCTCTGCTTGGGGCGGGGAGGGAAGCTGGAGCCCATCCAGGGGGCCCAGGGGAAGACAGCCAGGCACAGGGGCAAGAGACTCTCTGGTTTTCAAAGTAGGTCCAACATTTAGATAATCAGAGCTGATAAAAAAAACAAACAAAAACCCCAGTGACCTGCAGTTGTGCCTTCTCCAAGAGAGACTAGAGGTGGGCTGTAAGAACAATGTTAAGCGGGTCGCAGGACAGTGCAGAGGGTGGGGTGTTTGCTTTGCTTCTTTTTGTTTGTTTTGGTCTTGGGATCACAGCATGCCTCAGAGCCAACCTGTGCTTCGGCACTCAGTCGTTCCTGGAGGTGCTCGGAGGACCCACAGGAGCCCTGAGATAGAACCTGGATGGGCCACCTGCAAGGCAAGCGCCCTACCTGCTGTGATATTG
Source organism: Sorex araneus (assembly GCF_027595985.1). NCBI lineage: Eukaryota > Metazoa > Chordata > Mammalia > Eulipotyphla > Soricidae > Sorex > Sorex araneus. The sequence goes on along the minus strand of NC_073302.1, from coordinate 20,133,114 downwards.
CTCCAGCCCCGGTGCTTATTTTGCTCATGGCAGTGGCAGCTGCAGTCCTAGTTCAAATTCCCAGAATCATAAATGATTCCCTGAACACAGCCAGAGACCACTCCCTAGTACAGAGGCAGAAATAACCCCTCATGCAGTCTCCCACCTACTCCAGATGGAATCCCGGTGACCAAGAGCTTCCACAAGAGAGGCCCAGCTATGCAGGTTCCAGGACTAAATCTCCAGGCCACATGGTGGCAGAGGAGCTAGACTTTCCCTCCCTGGCTTCCTGCCCACTCCAAGGCCCCGCTGTCATGCCCACAATCTGCCTCTGGGCACCATCTTAGTGCATCAACAGCCCTGGTCTAGAGACTCCCAGTTGAATCCCAAAACGGATTAGTGCCCTACAAAGATGTCTCCGGAACCCAACCATTTACAATCTAGAATTCCAGAAATGTGCAGCTGCTTTTGCAGCCACGTAATCTCTCCTGATACTCAAAGTGAGCAATGGAAAATAAATTATCTAGCGTGTGCCTCCGGCAGGCAGGCTTGAATGGTGGTGGGAAAATTCAAGCAAATCATAATGCTCCCAAAGCAGAGAGAGAGTATTGGGGAAATTGTCTGCCAGAGAAGCAGGGTGAGGACTGGGATGGGTGTGTGTGTCGGGTGTGGGGGGGGGGGCGGGCGGGGGGGGATACCGGGGACATTGGTGGTGGAAAATGTGCACTGGTGGAGAGGTGGGTGTTTGATCACTGTATGGCTGAATCTCAAACATGAAAGCTCTGTAAATCTATCTCACGGTGATTCAATTAAAAAAAAAAAAAGGAATAAAAGCAATAGCCCCTGAGCATTGCTGGGTGTGGCTCCAAACTCCCCCTCCCCTCAGTCAAAGTATTTGATGCCAAAAGACCCCCTCCTCCATGGAACTCACTCACCCAACAACTTCTGAGTCTCTTCTGCTCTTTGGGTCTCGGAGTTGCAAGGGTCTATCTATGCTCTGGCTTACAACTCTGATGCCCTGGTGTGGACGCATGGCTCCCCTGTCACCTCCCCGAAGCCACATGTCAACGAATTCTGTGTTAGTCAAAGGCAGCATTCCCTTTCATTGCACACATGTTTGTGTTACAGCTGGGATGAGGTGCTTCTGGATGCCCTCCACCAGCTGGGAACTGAAGTGGTTCGAGACAGAGAGCAAAGCAGGGCACTGAGCCCCAAGACAGGCTTTATCTGAATCTGAACCTGCTGACTGTGAGCACAAAACAGATAGATGGAAGCTTCAGTCTCAGTGTAGAACCTGCAAGCATGAAAATTCTTCTTTTTTTCTTTTGTTTTTTTTTTTTGGGGGGGGTCACACCCGGCAATGCTCAGGGGTTACTCCAGGCTCGTGCATTCAGGAATTACTCCTGATGGGTGCTCTGGGGACCATATGGGATGCTGGGATTCGAACCAGGGTCGGCCGCGTGCAAGGCAAACGCCCTACCTGCTACGCTATTGCTCCAGCCCCATGAAAATTCTTCTAAATGGAATGAGCATTCACTCATTCATAATGAGTGAAGAATAATTTCCTGAGTAGACAGGGCAGGTGTGGACTACAGACGGACTTTCTGCTGATTATTCTGGGCTCGAGCTCTTCAGCGAAATCTGTACCATCTTTCTTGGCCCAACCCCATCCTGAATCCCAGCTGATCCTCAGGAAGTTTGCCCCCTTGCATCACCCTGTGAAGAGGGAAGCTAAAGCAACAGCAAATCATCTCCCGTGGGGTTTTTACATGTTTCCTGGAGCCCCAGAGAACTTGACCTTTATCATAACACAATCCATGAAACATAGAATGCTTTACATCAGATAAAGCAAACTTTTCTCATAGCCATATTAAAGGAAGGGAAAAGAATTGGGTAAAAAAAAATGAATATTTTTCATTTACATATCCCTGGAATGCTATTTCAATAGAAAACAATATTTTTAGGTGGTTGACATTCTTTTTTGCAAAAGTTTCACGACCTGATGTGTATTTTTACTCCTGGAGCACTTCTCAATTCAGGGTGGCCAAGTTTCAAGTGCTCAGCAGTCACATGACTAGGGGCTGTCTTGAGGGACAGAGCAGGCCAGGAGGTTCCAGGGAACCTGGAAAGGGACCAAGACTTCCCTGGTGAGGGCATAGGTGCAGGGGGTGGCTCGATGCAGGGAGCATACAGCTTTTCTAATGAAGCACTAGGTCAGTCTCTCATGCCAGCCCCTGTACCATCGTTATCTTTTTTTTTCTTTTTGGAGTCACCCAGCAATGCTCAGGGGTTACTCCTGGCTCTGCACTCAGGAATCACTCCTAGCGGTGCTGGGGCGGCCATACGGAATGCCGGGGATTAAACTGGGTCAGCTGCGTGCAAGGCAAATGCCCTACCCACTGTACTATCTCTCCGGACCCCCATCATTATCTTTACCTCTTTATCTCACCCTCTGTCCTATGACCCTTCCAGCAGCCCCAAACCAGTATTTGGAGGCGTCCCCTTGTGCATGAAGACCAAGAACCAGATTTATTAGATGTGGAGCTCGGCAACAGGCACCAGAGCAGGTAAGACCTGTTCCCGCATAGTGACTCGTAGGGAGTGTCTGGGCACATTTTACAAGCACCAGGTATCTGGACTTGAGTGTGACCCAACCCCCCCAAGAATTGTCACCTACGCTTAGGACTAAGCGAGTCATCCCTAACTGCAGCATCTAGCCCTAATTGGGATTGGGCCGGGGCAAAGCAGAGTTGGAAAGGTGATAGGTCAGTGATGCTAAACTTTATGTGATCGGACCATCCTCTTAAGCCAACATGTGTGTATTTAAAACATGTGTGTATTTGGCAATAAAGTGAAAGGCCATTGGCTATCTCACGAGTGTTTTTTCAGCAGACCCATCATCCTTCACCCCACATCAGCCCGGACCCCATGGGCAACATGTCTGGGAACTTTGGGGAAAAACTGTTTCCCAACAGTTAGACAAGTCACAAGTCAGTTTGCTTGTGGTCTTTCTGTCAAACTCCCTGTCTGTTGTCTGGTGACAAGGAAGAGCAAGAGAACAAAAGGAGACCTCTGTTGGGAGTGGCACGATCCTATTCTATTATTTTATTGCGGGTCACACCCAGCAGTATACAAAAGCTACTTCTCAGTTCTCAGGGCAACTCCTGGTGGTGCTCAGGGAACCATATTTAGTGCCGGGGAATTTAACTGGGGTTGGCTGCGTGCATACCCCTTACATCCAGTCTCACACTTTTCTTTTTACTATCAGTTGTTAAAATTATATTCATTTAGGGCTGATGTTGTGATTCGACACTTCCCTCCTTGCATGGGGAAAGCCCTAAGTTTGGTTTCTGGTGCTGCACAGTTCCCCAAGCCCCCACTAGCACGACTGAGCATAGCACAAAGTTTGTTTTTTTTTTTTAATATTCCTTAGCTATACTGTGTGCATCTATGGGTGTGATTTTATATTTCTTTCAACCTGCAAGCAGGTAGTTGAACTTCAAGCAAGCAAAACCAAACCTATAAAACCCAAATGAATGACTTGCATCTCTTAAATCTCCAGCAAAGCAAATTCAATTTTTCCCCCTTTCTGCTGATTTTCTTCAGGCTGCTCCAGGGAGCACAGGGGGACCTGGAGCCACTCCCAGAGGTAAGTGGTCTGGTGGCTCAGACTTGGGGATTTGCTACCACTCAGGTGGAACAATGTTACCCTGGCTGGTATCCAAGGGACCAAGTGATGCCAGGGATCAATCTTGGGACCTTGCACAGGCTTGAGCTATCTCCTTACCCTCTGAATTTGGAGGTGAGGATGAGGGTTTGGGTGATTCTTAGGGTTGCTCCTGGCTCTGCTCAGGGATCACTGCTGGGGGTGCTTGGGGGACCATATGTGGTGCTGGGATGGACCATATGAGCCGGCCGTGTGCGAGGTGCACACCCTACCTGTTCTACTAGCGCTCCAACCTCTTAACAGTTTTTTTTAAGTTTAACCGGAATTGAACCAACACCTCCCCTGACAACAATAATAAAAGAAAAAAATAATTTCTCTATAATCTATTTTTTGGGGGGGTTCTCTTCTTTGCAGCCTTACCCCAATCTCAGAACCCCATCCAGGGCTTCTCTCAGGCATGCAAAACTAATCCGTGTGACTCTGGGGGAGGCCGGAGGCATCCACCAGATAATCTCTATTTTCATAAGATGTGGCAAGTGCAATGGAGCGTGTGTGTTTATTTAACAGAATGTGCGAAAAGAAATCATTTCAGAGTTGCTTCCAAGCTGCCAGTACAGGGCAGTCTGTCCCCAGTCAGTGATCACAACATGTTTAGGTTCCCTGATTGAGAACTTGCTGAAAGGAAACTGCCCTAAGTGAGAATTCGCTCAACAGTCTGTTCTACTCTGTTCAGCCCAGACCCAGATGATCCCCCCCTCAGCCAAGAGACAGGCTATTATTATGTAATAAAATATGGAATGTGGGTGCCCTACACTATTTCACTCCTCACAATTTAATAGAGAACAACCAGAATCACTGTGATGAGTCTCCTTTTGCCTCAATAAGCAACAGCATATCCAAGGCTGGGTGTGCTGAAGAGCTCGTCTGCTGTGCACCAGTGGAAAATATCATGGTGTGGGGTAGACTTGGTTCCCGTCCAATTATTTCTCCTTACTCTGTTCTCTCATCAATAAAAAAGAGAGAGACAATAGTGGCTGTCTGACAAGACATAAAATGGAGCCTTGGCATACAAAATGCTCAAGGACTATTTCACCTTTCTGGCTGGCAAGTCGAACTTCCTTACCCGAACCAATCTTTCACATCATTCCCAGGACATTTTTCCAGGGGTGCCCAGGGTGTGATGAACCTTATTGACTAGATCCGTCATGATTACGGTGGTTCTAGAAGTGCTTCCATAGGCTTCCTAGAAATGCTTCCATAGGCTATTGTAGCGGTCCTAGTAATGCTTCCATAGGCTGGGGGTCAATAATCAAACTGACTCATCTTCTGCTCTTGTCCCTAGATGGTGTGGAGGGGGCCGGGGGAGATGCTCTCAGTGCTTAAGACTCAAATGCCACTGTGTTCTTAGAGGCAACGTGATCAATCAAAAAAATTCCCAGGAATTAATGAGGGTGGTACGTGACAATGTGCCTGTGTTACTGATGAGCTCCTTGGAATCAACATTCTAGAATAGGATAGTCAGTTACCAGAGTCAGCACATTCAGAAGATTAAAAAAAAACATATTAGGAAAAAATGAGCTCTGCAATATTATGTGAGTCTTAGAGGAAAGATCCCTCTCTCCCCATCCTCACTAAAAGCAAGAATTTGTGTTTCCTATTCACTAATATGGGCTGTAAAATGACTAGTGTCTGTTTTGCCAGACCTTACTGATATTCTTCTATATGTCCATTAGCCATTTGTGTTCATTCTTTTTCTGCTCCTGCTTTTAGCCTACTGTGCTCTGGAAGTTAGATTTTTTTCCTCTTTATTAGCACATACATAGGTATACCAGTATAAAGGGATAGACCTATACAATAAGATACAGCAATTGTTTGGTTTTTTTTTAACCCTCCTTTCACTGTATTATTTGAGTTATTAATTATAAAAAAAGCTAAAACAATTTATAACTGGAATCTACCACAAGTGTGTGTGGATTGAAAGGTAGATAAAGGACAGACCAGCATGACAATAATAGTTGTAAGTGTTATGCTGGAAAAGAACTAAGTGTTACAAGTAGGTAAAGGGATATATATGCAATGACCTTTTAGTATCTGTATTACAAACCGCAGTGAGAGAGAGAGAGAGAGAGAGAGAGAGAGAGAGAGAGAAAAGAAGAAGAAGAAGAAAGTGCCTTCCATAGAGGCAGGCTGGGTGGGGTGGGGTGATGGGAGGGAAATTGGGGACACTGGTGCTGGGAAATAGACACTAGAAAAGGGATGGGTGTTGGAACACCAGAACTGAAACCTAATCATGAACAGCTTTGTACGGGTCTATCTCACAGTGATTCAATAAAAAAATAAAATAAATAAAATTAAAACAGCAGAAAAGGAAAAAGAAAAAATTCTTACAAGCTACTCTATCGATTCAATAAACATTTGCTGAATGCTGACTGTGTGTGGGCATTGAGCCAGACATTGTCATTAGAAGAGAAAAAAAAGTCTAAATCTCTACTCTCTAGGAGACCAGGGTCCATTTAAAACAACATTTTAATTTAAATTTGGGCTCCAAGCAATGCTGAGGAATCCCCTGGGCTGACGGTTCAGAGTTTGACCCCGTGGGGTCAGACCCAGCAGTACTGAGGGCAGTGTTCGGGTGTGTGTTGGGGGGGCGCGGGGGCAATGTGGTGCTCAGGATTGAACTTGCAGCTAGTGCCTGCAAGCCTTGTACTAGAGTGATCATCATTCCTTTGAGTGATCTCCCTGGAGAGCAGTATTTTTGCTGTTGTGTGTTTAGCAGGATTAGAGCAATAGCACAGCGGGTAGGGCGTTTGCCTTGCAAGCGGCCGACCCAGGTTCGATTCCTCTGTCCCTCTCGGAGAGCCTGGCAAGCTACGGAGAGTATCCTGCCTGCTCGGCAGAGCCTGGCAAGCTACACGTGGCATATTCGATATGCCAAAATCAGTAACAACAAGCCTCACAATGGAGGCATTACTGGTGCCCACACGAGCAAATCGATGAGCAACGAGACGACAGTGCGGCAGTGCAGTGCTACAGTGTTTAGCAGTGCCAAGAGTTGAATCCAGGGTCTTGCACACATGAGGCATGTACTCTACCACTGAGCCACATCCGTGGCCCTGGAAACAGCACTTGTAAGAGGTGTTCATCGAGACAGTGTGATGAATGCTGTGGGAATCTGGGGGCACTGAGATCAGAGTACAGTTTCCTGACATGTACGGTAGAGGGGAGGAAGAGAATAAGGGAAAACTTTATGGAGGTGATGGTGGACTTGCTACTAGGCAAAGCCAGGAAAGCGTTCCAGGAGGAAGGGGCACAGGCAAAGGTCTAATGGTACCAAAGGAAGTGTCATCTTTTTAGAGATGCTAAATAACTCAGTGACTAAAGTATGTGATAGAACGCAATAAGGACAGACTCTTTAAAGGAGAGAGATTTGACCGCCATGCGTATAGACAAATAGGTGAAGGTCAGATGACAAAGGCCCCAGAATTTCAGGCTAAGAAGTTTGAATCCCGTCCTGGGGACCCTGGGGAGGGTTTTGAGATGGAAGGGACCCCATCTCTCGAGTAGGCCATTCCAATCCTCCTGCTGCTTTGAGGAGTGGTAGAGAGGAGAAGTGGGTTGCAAGGACCCTGAAGTCAAGGTGCCAAGGGATTCAGGGATGGGATTCGGGAGACTTTCCTTCCAAAGTCAGTTAAGGGGATCAGTGAGGAGTTCCTGGAATTTGAGGTCCATCGTTGAACCTTCAAACCCTAGGACTTTGGATCTGACAGAGTCCTTAGAGTTCACGGGTGTGGGTTGACATGACTGTGACTCCTTGGCATTCCTTTGGTTGAGAGAGAGGATGAGATGTCCACTGCTGGGAACCTGGGTGGCTCCCAAACTACTCCATCAAGAGCACCTGGTTTCCACATGCCCGTTTCTGGACTCAGGCCTTGAAACACAGACAACTTCCACTTCTACTTGCTGGAATGTTCCTTATGGTCACTCTTGAGATCCCAAGAGGCCCTTAACAATCTTCTAAGGAAACTGGAGGAAGCACAACCCAGGCACAGGCCAGCTGCTCTAGGAGAGCCCCCAAGTGATAGCCAGCACCAGGGGGCCATGGGCTTGAGCCATGGGTTGGAGTCAAATCCTCCAACCACAGCTGTGCTTTTCCAGTTGACATGGACAACCGCAGGCCTAAGTGGTGCTGACCCCTTTCAATTATTTTTCAATAATATATCAACGTCTTATTAATATTGGTTAAAATCACGTAGCAATCCGTCATCACAAATGAACTTTTATTGATTTCACTTGCATCACTCATATCACGTGTCATCCCGTTGCTCACTGATTGGCTCGAGCGGGCGCCAGCCACGTTTCCATTTGTCCCTCGTCCGTTCGTCGCGTGCTAGTGTAGCCCAATGGCGTCTGCTCGATCCAAGAATACGAAGACCCTCAAACCTTTTGTTCGGGGTCTGGATGAAGCAGTCTGACCATCTCATAGGTGGGCGGCCAGGCAATCTTTAGACGTCCCATGGAATCTTCAAAAATTCCATTTGCCATTCCTTTAAGTTATCTTGGAGCAGGTAATGTAAAATAAATTTGTTATATGCCTGCCAAGGCTGGGAAGTGGGAGGGAACCTGGGGACATTGGTGGAGAGTGGGGGACGCTGGTGGTGGTGGGACTGGTGTTGGAATATCGTATGCCTGAAATGACTCTATTATGAACAATTTTGTTAAAAAAAAAAAACAAACCTGTGCCTTCCAGGTCTGCCCAAATCACAGCATCATGGTCAAAGTCGATGACAGCTGTTACTTTAAGCTGTTAGATTTTGGAACAGCTGGTCACATAGCAATCTCTGGAAGGAGGCATCTATGGAGGGAGGGGGCTAAGGGAAGGCTTGCTGTGATCAGTGACATGATACTGGGACACTGCAGCATCTGTTTCTTTGTGTTCTGTCTCTGGCTGCTTTCACACTGTGACAATAGAATTCAGAGTCAAATTGCTGTGGCCTGCAGAGCCTCAAAGAGTTATGATTGATCTGGCCTTTTGCAGAAAGGTTTGCTGAGGGGTGGGGGGGCGGCAGGATGATAGCTCAAAGGGCTGGAGTGTATGATTCGCATGCAGGATACTTGGTTAAATGTCTGGCACCACCTGGTCTCCTGAGCACTACCACAAGAAAGTCTTTAGCACCAAGAAGGAGTAAGCTTGGGGCCAATAGCACAGCAGGTAGGATGTTTGCCTTGCACGTGGCTGACTCGGGTTCGATTCCCAGCATCTCGTATGGTCCCCTGAGCACTGCCAGGGGTAATTCCTGAATGTGGAGCCAGGAGTGACCCCTGTGCATCGCTGATGTGACCTAAAAAGAAAAAAAAAAGGGGAGTAAGCTCCTGAGCACTGCTGCTGGATATGGTACACGTGCACACATACACACACACTCACACACATACACATACACACACACTCACACTCACACATCACTGAATCTCATCAAATCCATGAGAAAAAGACCAGAGGAGGAGGCAATTTGAAGGTTCCACATAGGCAAGGAACAGACCCGGGATTTCCCATGCCAGGTGTTTTCTGCGTCATCCCAGCTGTATCAGAAGAATGACACGTCACTTACTCTACTACAGAGCAGGTTTGGGCTGCAAGGTCCAGCTGTCAGGGCTCAGGGCTAAAGGGATAGTATGGCGGGTAAGGCACTTGTCACGCATGCAGCCAACCCAGGTTCAGTCCTCAGGACTCCATATGGTCTCCAAAGCCGGACCAGCAGTGATTCCTGAGAGCAGAGCCAGGAGTAAGCCCCGAGCACCGCTGGGTGTGGCTCAAGATGTTTTGAAAGTTTGAAAAAGGAAACATGACTGGGTCATAGCGCAAACCCAAGGGGTAGACAGGCAGCTCAAGAAAGAATCATTTAAAGAAGAGAGAGAAAAATAAAACAAAAGAAAAAGAAAAAAAGAAAGAATCTTTTGCTTAATGGTTCCAGGGTGAGGTGCAATAATCTTCACACACTTTCCTCTAAGGAAACTTTTGGGGATCATTTTTAGCAGATTATTCATAATGAGAAATACAAAACAAATTATTTAGGACCTGCTTTGGGGGCAGGCTTGTGTGGTGGTGGGAAAATTTGAAATAATCGTGGCGGGAAGGAGTGACAGTGGTGGGATTGGTGTTGGAATATTGAATGTAATAAATTATTGTGGATAACTTAAGAAGAAAGAACCTTCCAGGGGTTGGAGATGTGGCACCAACAGCACCTGTGTAGTGAGAGACCCCGAGTTTGACTCCCAGAACTGCATGCACATCCCCCCACATTGACATGAGCTACAAAAATTAATTTGCAAGCCAGGACAATACATTATAAACAAATACAAGCCCAAGGGAAGAAATTAGAAACATGTGACAGGTGTGAGTCCACCCAGGAGAGAAGGCCGAGCAAACTCTCCACTCCTGATGTGGTGGCTAGAAAGAACTCCCAGGTGCCTTACGAGCATCTGGTTCCCCTTCTTCTCCATACTGTACCCCAACACTCCCCTCTGCCTACGGAAGTATGGCTCCAGGCCTGCCTCTCTGCACTGTTCAAGGATGTCCAGGTAACACCAGGCTGCCAATGAGCGTCTTCTGTGAAATTTTTTAGGATGAAGAATTCTTTTATTCTCTTTTGGAGTCACACTTGGCAGTGCTCAGGGCTTACTCCTAGCTCTGTGCTCAGAGAACACGCCTGGTGGGACTCAGGGGACCATATATGTGGTGCTGGGGATCGAACCTGGGTTGGCTGCAGGCAAAGCAGGTGCCTTATCCACTATACTCTTTTTCTGGCCTGAAGGAGAGTTCTTCCTGGAGGTGGCAAATCTGGTGGCCCGTTAGCCTGAAGTGGCAGCTATGTGATCTCGCCAGACTGATATCCACTCTCTCCAACCCCAGTATCCCAGGAAAACAGAACCAGGAATTGAAGGAAGTTTCCTTATGCCATTGAGTCAGGATTCTGTCCTCTTTGTCACACTAAGGAATTCCCCTTTTTTCTTAGACCACATTGTAACGCAACAATTCCAGTCCGTACTGTTTTATCTCTAGGCAACTTCGGTCCATCCTCCTTCCCCACCCCGTCTCAGCTGCCTGCCAGCTGCATCCTCAGGAAGGCATCCTCTAGGAAGGCACATCTTGGAAACCAGTAGTGCCTGCGGCACGTCTGAGAGGAGCGAGCCAAGGCTGATCACGAATCTGCACGTGCTGCAAAATCCATTCCGTAGTTACCCAAAATCCTGTTCCACCTTTTCCTCCAGTGATAGGAAGGACCTGCGGCTCCCGGTGTGTGGTGTCTGCCACCAGCTAAAAGCGCTAAAATGGTTCTGCTCAGCATGTCCATAGACTCCCAGCTCAGGAAATGATGCTTCTTTGAGGAGACTGACCTTGCAGGGCAAAGGGTGGGTGTGAGTCGAATATGGCATATGTAGGAGCTGAAAGTGGGAAATGATTTTCCTTGGAGAGTCTGAAGCGCTCTGCCCCTTCTCATCACCCCCTGGTTTCAGATCTTTTCTTCTCCCTTGCAAGTGGAGACTGTCTTCGGGGTTGGCATTCTTCAGTGGGGGCTTCGGGGAAGCTGAGAAAAGGCACTGTTGGCAGCCCACGGGGCGAGCTTGCATCTTGCATCTCTCACACCCGCTGCTTCTGAATTTCCTGATCTGTAAGTCGGATTCCAGTGTCGAAAATGGAGGACTGGAACTCTCCCAAATTGGTTTTAATGCAAATAGCATCCTCCCCGCCCCAGCCCATTTCCCAGCATTGAGTTAACAAACCCTGCATTTACAGACCTGTGTGAACAGACCCATTTCCTGAGTGATTCTCATCCCTTATTGCCTGCAGAACCAACACTGAGACTCTGATGGCCACGTCAGAGCCTGTTCCATAGCAGGACCCCTGGCCCCTGGGAGGTGGCTCAGTGGCAGAGCGAGGTCTTGCATGCTGGAAGCCAGGATTGATCCCCCTATATAGCAAACCAAACAGAGGGGACCCACAACAGGGAGGATGGGTTCATTGACCTTCCCTAGACTAATTCAAAAACCTATGAATCAACTTCCTCCAAATGAGCCCTTTGTCCACATGACTTTATCCCCTAGGAACCTCCCAATCAGTTTAAACTGCTTCTCCCCTTTTGATTGTATTGCCTTAGCCCTGAATTCTTTGTGGCTTGGGGGCTACACTGGACAGTGCTCGGTGGCCATTCCCTAGGCCACACCAAAACCTCACTCTGCACTGGGCAGGGGGTAGTTCCTGCTGCTAACGGAGTGGGGGAACTGTGTGGTGCCTGGAATTGAACCTGGGCCTCCCTCATGCAAAGCATGTCCTCAGCCCTTCGCACTGTCTCCCCAGCACAGCCCTCCGACTTTAAAAGCATCCTCCCCAGGGTTGGCATTAAGCACATGAGAAACCAACAATAATTGCAATGTAAACCACAGAGTTTCCATTGCAATTTTTTTTAAAAAAAGCAAAGAAAGTAAATGTGCTTCCATAAATAAACAAAAACATCTTCTCTAGCCCTGTGCAGTGATGTAGCTCAACAGAACAGGGTTTGCCTTGCATCCCACAGGCCCTGGCATCACTCCCAGCCACTGTCACTGTCACTATCATCCTGTGGCTCATCGATTTGCTCGAGCGGGCACAAGTTTTTTTGAAGACTTGTTGTTACTGTTTTTGGCATATCGAATATGCCACGAGTAGCTTGCCAGGCTCTGCCGTGTGGGCTCGATACTCTCGGTAGCTTGCCGGGCTCTCCTAGAGGGGTGGAGGAATCAAACCCAGGTCAGCCGCGTGCAAGGTAAACACTCTACCGCTGTGCTATCGCTCCAGCCCCTGTGCTATCCCTCCAGCCCTGAAAAAAAATCTTTTAGTTTGAAGATCGGGGGTCAGATTTGAGGCTTTACTTCCTTTCTCCCTGGACACCTTAATAAGGCTTCTTGCTTTCTCAAAAGCCTGTGTGAAAGGACTCTTGGCATCTATGCGCATCAGGTCACAGCCTTTGCTCCATAGACAGCAGCCCCCGTCCCTGTAAGATCCTGAGTCCGGGCCCCTGGGGTGAGTGAGCCTGGTACTTACACAGCCGCTGTCTCGGGGAATTAGAATGACGGGGCTGAGACTTCCAGAGGCCAGGCTCTGTGCCCGGCCCCTTCTTGCAGGGCCTCCTCCACAATGCCTCTCTCCTCAGCCTCTGAAACTCCTCCATAAAACGTTCCTCTTGGCACTGCCCAGAGCTATCTTGGTGTTTCAGGCTCAGTTGGGAGCCAGGGAGAAAATTGGGGCAATCCTGTAAATTTCCGCCTAAGGCCAACCAGAGTTTCCCCAAGATCATATCACACTCTCAGGGTGCAAATTAGAGAGGGGGGCAGTGACAAGGCTCCTGGGTCTCACCCCCTGTGAATTTGGGGGTGTTGTCCTCCTTCCCCCAGCCTGCCCAGTCCCCCTCTGCAGCAGCCTGCTCCCCATCTCATTCCATGTGAAGGGTGGACAGGGGCTTCTCTCCATTCCTCACCCCCTCTCTGAGCATTCAGAGAGGCAGGGGCAGCTTGGAATTTAGCATCAAGGCCTGCTCAGTCGACTCCAGCATCTGGAGGAAACTTCCTTTCCTCTGCCAGGGTGGGGTGACTCTGGCTGATGGGTGCCAGCCCCACCTGCACCCCAGCTTCCTTCCTCTGTGTCTGCCTCCAGTATTCCATGAACCCACACCACTGCTCACTCAGTGAATGAGTGATTGATTTGGAGTCATTGCTTTCCCCAGGCTAGGGCATCCGTACACATGGGGAATGCAGGCCAGAGGCTGCTATCAGTGGGAGCCTGGCTGTGAGTCACTGTGATGGCCTTTCTCCAGGCTGTGCTGAGTGACAGAGGAACCACACCCTCTGGACAGGCCTCTTAAAAAAATGACAGACTAGCTGCAACCTGCAACTGGGCAGAAGCCCTGGCCATAGGGTTCCTGGGTGCTCAGCCCACTTAGGGAACAGTCCCCAATAAAACCATGCTTTGGGCTTGCCCACGGGAGCTTAGAGACCTGTTGCAGGCCATTGGAATAGGGTGTGGCCAGGGGCCTTCCACATCTCTGAGGATTGTAGAGCCTCTCAGGCTGCAATATATACCAAAGATGTTCCTTTGTAGGATAACATGGGGTTTGTCCTTTTAGCCTCGCCGCAGGGAACTTAGTTTACCTTAAAGCAATGGCCTTTCTGTATGGACACAGGAAGACAGTTAATGTTATGCTTTGTAACTTGGGAGCCGATTGACTCCAATAATATTTACTCCCGGACATCTGCTTTCTCAACTCAGTTGCCCTTAGTTCCTAGTACCCCAAAAGTAGGGTCCTGATGAGGGACTGAATGGACCCAGGGCAAGCTGTGAGCTACCCTGGCATCGAAATGGGCCAGACCAAAGCACCACAATACTCAACTATAAGTTAAGAGCATGGTCACAGACAAATACTGTCATGATCCAAAAGTAAAGACGAGACTAGGACCCTGCTGGGGTTAGGAAGACTAACCTGACCTGAGGACTGTGGTCTAGAAAATATAGTGAGATGTCCTCAGAAAAAACCAAACTTTAAGTTTGATAGATGTCTTACTGTGCTCATACAGAATGACATTGCTAGAAATATTAGAAGTAAATTTACTATAACTATTTAAGCAGATTACTAGCTCACACCCTGACACACCCTTGTTTGGGCCCCACCCTTGAGCGGATCTCCTAGTAATCTCCTTAGATGAGATTTTGTTAATCTCGAGAAATGGTCTTACCCTTCTTTTTTGACTTGTTAATGTTCAACGCACCTTTGTGTCACCACCCTATGTAATTTGCTATATAAACTAAGATTGTGGGGAAAGACGGGGGAGACAGAAGAAGAAGAAGACAGAAGAGACAGAAGAAGACACAGCAAGGGGAGACACACGAGAGGACATGGGAGAAGAACAGAGAAGACACAGAAGCAGAGACAGAGAGAGGTTGGAAGAGACCAGAGGAGAGACTACAGAGACAGAGACAGAGAGACAGACAGAAGAGAGCACAGCAGCACACACAGAAGCAGAGCACAAGGAGGAGCCGTCCCGATCCGGTCTTACACAGCGGCTCGAGAATATCGAATGCGTTCGAAAGAGAACGAGAGAGAACTTCCCCGAGTGCCCGAGAACAACAGAACAAGGACACATATTGTCTCCCCCTCCTGCACGCCTCCTTTGTAATTTTTCACACTCCTTCCCTCAATTTTAGTTTTACATTTGTGCAAAAGGTCCCATAAGGCTTTAGGGGATCATGGAACCCTCAGAGAATCCTGGACAAAGACTCCTAATCTGTGCCTTGACATGTTCCATGTTTTGGAAACACATTACCTTTCATTCTCCTCCCTTATCTCCTGCCCCAGGCCCTCAAGAGAACTAAACTTGGTCCTTCATTTGACTTATCATTTTTTGGGCATTTTTTTTGGGTCACACCCCAGTGGTGCTCAGGGGTTACTCCGGGCTCTGCACTCAGGAATACTCTTGGAGGTGCTTGGGGGACCCTATGGGATGCCGGGGGTTGAACCTGGGTCAGCTGTGTGCAAGGCAAACGCCCTACCTGCTGTGTTATTGCTCCAGCCCATCACTTATTTACATGACATTTACAGACAGCTGGTGAGTTCTGAGGGACAGTGAGGAGTTCCTGTGGGCAGGGAGAGAGGGGCCGTCACCTGGCGTGTTTGTGAGAAGAGATGTGGACTTTGGATATACCAGTGCTCTGAGGAGCTGGCCAGGGTGAGGCTGGCTGACTTCATAACCGCTCCCCACCTTCTCCTCCTGCCCCAGGGTGCTGGAAGAGCAGAGATCGCACCACCAGCCCCAGGGACGAGTTGACCAGTACCCAAGCCAGCCCTGGACACCCCATCTCTCTTCGTGAGTGTCCCTGGCTCTAGTTCTGGGGTTCCTACAAGTAAGGCATGTGCTCTAGCCCTTTTAAGATGCCTCCCAAAGTGGTGGGAGACACTTTACTTTCACCTTGGCCTTGGGACAAAACTATCCACAGCATGCTGGATTACAGGGGTGAAGGGACCAACGGACCCTAAGGAGTCCTTGAAGAGACCTGGAGGTGGTGGGGGTTATGGCAGGGGCAGGCAGAGGTTCTGGCCAGGTGCTTCTGACTATGAACACCTTCCATTTGTTCCTAAGGGAGTGTTGTAATAAACACCTTTTCCTAATGACCTCTTTAGGTTATTCATAGAGTCTCATTTTGGCTTTTAAGATCCACCCCTGTTCATTCAATTAGCTCACTCCAGTTCCAATTAAAACTGTGAGTGCAAGCTGGCAGAGCAAACTCTAGATCTCAGTTCCTGCCTCCACAGAAGACCCCCATACTGGACATAGGCCCTTCCCGGCCTGATGAATCAAACTTCATGGAAGACGCACCATGTGGCAAGTAACACAATTAGCATTCCCTGAATGGAGCAGAGCCATGGCTGTGGGCCTTTAAGAAGATTTATGCCGAGACTCAATATTTAAACCTAACTGCTGTTTGAGCCTCTCCCTAAAGTGGAACTTTAAGCTAATCAACCTTGAATGTCCTGGGCAGTTCCAGTGCCTTAATCTTCAGGAGAACCTTTCCCTTTCCCTCAGGTAAGGTGGCTTTGCCTGGAACAATCTTTCCTTCGGCTAATGGCCTTTCCCCAGCCTCATTCTGACTCTTTAAGAATCTTCCAGTTGATACACCTCCTCTAAGCCCCCTTTGACTTTCCAAAGGAGGTAGATTTATTGATGACATTGGATAAAGCCAATGATAGTTTTAAAGTTATCTAGGCAAACACTGCTTTTTTTTTTTAACATCCTCTTGCCAGTTCTGTTAGAATAGGGCACATTCCTAAAAATTACTGTGCTATGTAGAATTATGCTGTTACAAACTCCAGGGATTAGAAGAAAATGGAGTCTGTAAAAGAGCACAACATTCAAAAATTTGGTCAGCAATACATTACAGACACAAAAGATAACAATCCAGGGCCAGGGAGATAGTACCAGGAGTAAAGTGCTTGCCTTATATAGATTCAGGTACTGTTTATAGTTCCCCAAGCACCACTAAGAGTGACCTCTGAGCACTTTTCCTTTGAGGCAGAGGTGGGTGGAGCAGGGCTGGGTTTTGGTACAATCTTTGTTCCTTGGGCTACTCCCAGTGTTGCCTCCCCAAGGGTACCCTGGGGACTGTGTGATGCCAGAGGCTGAATTAAGGGCTCCTGGATGCAAAGCACATGCTGTAGTGCTTTGAGATCTCTCCAGCCTTTAACTCCTCTTTAAACATATGTGGAGGGGCTGGAGCGATAGCACAGTGGGTAGGGCGTTTGCCTTGCGTGCGCCTGACCCGGTTTCGATTCCCGGCATCCCATATGGTCCCTTAAGCACAGCCAGGACTAATTTCTGAGTGTAGAGCCAGAAGTAACCCCTGAGCATTGCTGGATGTGACTCAAAAAGCAAATAAATAAATAAATAAATAAATAGTAAACATATGAGGAGCCTATGGGTCACAGAGGTTAATTTGCCTAAGGTCAACCCTCACACAAATGTGAGGGCTGGGATTTGAAACCAGTCTGCTGAGTTTCCTTATTCAGGCCAAGAGTCTTCCCTGGGGCCTATATAGGTCAATTTAGCTTCTCCCGTTGGTTTCTGCCTCATGTGTGGATGGCTCCGTCTCATAAAGGGCGCATTTTCTTCCTGCTGTACAACTGCATTCCCTCATTAAAGGAATAAGGCCAAGATCCACTCTGCACCCCAGATGATCTTGGAAATCCTTCCCCTGGCCTGCTGGCTCAAGACATCTGGACTTCCCCTGCAGGGCAACTGCTTCCCTCTTTTCTCTGGGAGATTCCCTGGACATCTTCCCTGGGGAACCAAGTTCTGACCACAAACACCCACTCATTATCAGAAAATCCAAGTCACTCTGACATTTTCAGAGAATGAATCTTTTAGTGTTTCTCTTCTTACACAAAACTTTGGAAATGCTGAGAGCAAAAACCAAAAACAAATGGGAATTTCTAGATATACAGATACCTCTTACAAAATGGTAGTTGGACGAATGCTGGCGTGAAGATTTTTATCAAGTGATGGACCATATCTGTCCATTAAGCGATTACTCCCAGTTGGAATAAAAATAACTCCTTCCATTTCCTGGCACTTCTTGCCTATCTGAACTGGACCAGGGTTTCCCATTAATTTTCTTTCCTTCTGACACTTTATGTGACCCTCATCTCTTTCAACCCCCCTCCCTCTCTTGGGATAGCATATTGCCTTCCAGACTTATTTCCCCAGAATGCCCACAAAAGCCAATCTCTTCAAGAAACGTTTGAGTGGACTGAAAGCCCTGGAAAGTTCCAGACTGGTCTTTACAGAGATTAATTGCACTCACTTGTCAGATGTAAAAAACCATAACATAGATCAATATCCAAGGCCCAGGAGGGTTGGTTCGTAGTTGGAAGCCTGCCTCAATGATTAGGGTAGAAGGCAGTTGGGGTAGA
The DNA here is from genome assembly GCF_027595985.1 of Sorex araneus. Classification (NCBI taxonomy): domain Eukaryota; kingdom Metazoa; phylum Chordata; class Mammalia; order Eulipotyphla; family Soricidae; genus Sorex; species Sorex araneus. The sequence goes on along the minus strand of NC_073302.1, from coordinate 20,114,979 downwards.
GAAGGAACCGCTAGGACAATGATGGTCAGAAACGATCACTCTGGGTAAGAACTGCATCCTGAAAGTTAAGCACTATAACTTCTCAGTACCTGTATTGCAAACCATAATGCCCCAAAGTATAGAGAGAAATAAGGAAAGTGCCTGCCAAAGAGACAGGCTGGGTCGGGGAGTGGTGGAAGGGAAACTGGGGATATTGGTGATAGGAAATGTACACTGGTGGAGGAATGGATGTTGGAACATTGTATGACTGAAACCCAATCATGAACAGTTTTGAAGCTGCATAACTCAGAGCAATTCAATTTTTAAACAAGATTGGTTTTTATATCAGAAAAGGTGGAAGTTATGGATATTAGCCTTCTTTCAATTCCTGCCCTACACAATCTCCTATGAAAGTGTCCCGGGCTCTGAATCCAGAAGTGTACAGGTAATTCTGTTAAGGAAGGTACCAGCATGAAAAATAATGTTCTTCGTGCTTGGTTTACTTCAAGGAATCGTCTAGCCCTTCACATTGTCCACAAAATCTGGCTGCATTTGAACACCTCTAAGGCACTTCACAGAGTTTGCTTCATTTCATTGAGCTTCAGTTTGGTCATGACTGACTGGGGCTAATAACTACTTGAAATGTCTATGAAGAGTAAGCCAGGTGTTTAGGAAAGCACATGTCAAATCATGTCTTGAAATTTGTGTACCTAGCTATTTGTGAAGGCAATCATCTCTGTGTCCAAATACTTCCTGAGTGCACATACCTCACACTCTGGTCTGGGGTCCTTTACTCCTACATCTCCCCACCTCACCCCACCCACCTCCATTTCACCATCAACATCCCTTTGTTAGCTCACATTCATTCTTCTGATCTCATTTTATTTTATTTATTTTTTTATTTTATAAGTTAGTTCACAATGCTTGATTACATTTAATAACGAAACACCAATCCAACCACCATTATTACACTTTCCCACCACCAAATTCAGGATGTTTCCATCCCAATCCCCAATCCCTGTCCCAAAACACAACCAAAATAATATATTTTGGGGGCTGGAGCAATAGCACAGTGGGTAGGGTGTTTGCCTTGCACATGGCCAATCTGAGTTTCACTCCCAGTATCCATATGGTTCCCTGAGCACTGCCAGGGGTAATTCCTGACTGCAGAGTCAGGAGTAACTCCTGTGCATCGCCAGGTTTGACCCAAAAAAGCAAAATAATAATAATAATAATAATAATATATTTTGTATTGTCTGTTATGAAGAACTGCTGAACATGCTTACTAAAAAGTGTTCATATAGGAAACAGTGTGAAGATTGTTCTATTTTGGTAGGAGCCATAAGACATTCTATAGGATATCACTAACATGTTAAAGTTTGGGTGATGTGAGCTTTGGTATATATATCTGAAAATATGTATATATGCATATATATATTTCCTCTATGATTTGTTGCCTACTATCTGAACCCCATCAAATGTGATGTGGCAATTATGGAGAATGGGTAGGGAATGTCTTATGATGTGTCCAGAAATATGTTCACTCATATGTGAGGCTCGGCCCAAGCAGTTGGGTTGTGGAGGTTTTTGGCTGCCAGAGCTGGGTCCCTTGGGATGGGGAAGGCTCTCACCCGCTCCCCTTTGGGGTGCCCCGAGTGAAAACAGCCTGGCGCAGAGTCTGGTGGCATGGTTATGGGGGCCTCATAACCGTCTGGGAGAAGTAGCCATGTGATGTGGATGGTGGCCGGAGGCGAGATTATCTGGAGCCGGCAGGAGGTGATTTATAGGCGTGACCCCTGGGTTGCCGGAGACTGGGGAAAACAGGCAGAGGATCTCCGCTCCCAGGTCCCATTGAGCGAGCACAGAGTCCAAGTTCACAAAGTTCCGCATTACCTGGGTTCCGTGGGACTTCACTCATGCGTGAGGCTAGGCTCGAGTGTGTGGGGGCGGCTTGGCTCGTGTGAGCAGTTGGGTTGTGGAGGTTTTTGGCTGCCTGAGCTGGTTCCCTTGGGGCGAGAAGGGCTCTCACCTGCCCCTCTCTGGGGCGTCCGGAGTGAAACAACCTGGCTCTGAGACTAGTGGCATGGCTATGGGGGCCTCATGTTATGTTCCCTTCCGGGAGAAGTAGCCGCCTGATCTGGATGTCTGATCTCATTTTAAATGTCCCTTCTTGGGGCTGGAGCAATAGCACAATGGGTAGGGTGTTTGCCTTGCATGTGGCCGACCTGGGTTCGATTCCCAGCATCCTATATGGTCCCCTGAGCACGGCCAGGGTTAATTCCTGACTGCAGAGCCAGGAGTAACCCCTGTGCATCGCCAGATGTAACCCGAAAAGCAAAATAATAATAATAATAGTAAATGTCCCTTCTTTTCTCAAACATGTATAGAGTTCCCTCTCCTATTTTCTTCTTAAATCACCCTGCACTGTTTCTACGTCAGTTTGTAGGAACAAACTATAGTTTGTAGTTTGTTCTATTTATTGAAGTCTGTTCTGTGCAAAATCTATGAGCACCCCCAGGGGCCTTCCTTGTCTTACTCTCCTTTGAGGGAGCCTCAGTACTGTCCTCGGTGGTATTTGACCCCTGAGAGAACAGGGTCAGGGAGTACAGGAGATCATGTAAAGTCTGCACAAACATATGCCTGGCATGGACATTACAGTCTGTTCTTCAGGACGGCTGCCAAGCTACCCTTGAGACTCATTTGGTCTTCCTGGTGTGGGAGCTGGACCCTGTTGCCTGAATTTTGGGGGAACTGTGATTCTCAGGCTGCGATGAGATGCTCTGTTTAGAGAGAAAGAAGTCGATTCCAATCTTCACCAGGTGCTGAAAAGAATTTGAGAAGATAAGTGGGAAAATAAAACGGTTTTCTCCAGAGAGGAGGCAGCCCCATAAGTGAAGGAAATTGCCCGGTGGAATGCCTCACTAAGTAGAAGAAATAAACTGCACGTCCCAAGTTTGGATGTAGGCATCCCTAAAATGGAAGGTGTGAAGTAAAGACAAAATTACACATCCATGGGCGGGAGCAATAGTACAGCGGGTAGAATGTTTGCCTTACATGGGACTGACCTGGGTTTGATCCCCAGCATCCCATATGGTCTCCTGAGCATGCCAGGAGTGATTTCTGAGCACAGAGCCAGGGATAACCCCTGGGCACCGCCTGGTATGACCAAAACCAAAACCAAACGGAAAACAAAGAAACAAACAATACTCAAAATAAGGAAGTGCAGTCAACTCTGGACTGAAGTTTCCAAGCATTGCTTTGACCAAGCTGATCACGCGGTATTTCTCACTCACACCCCAGAGTTGCTTGGGACTTGTCAGGGAGAGGAATTTTTGACCTAGGAAGCTTCTTCTTCTTTTTTTTTTTTTAATTAGGAAGTTGATAAACTCAAGAATGCCTGACCTGGGGGTCTCAAGGCCCCTTTATTTTTCGGTAATGGAACAAGATAGTCCTTTATTTTGTTTACAGCCGTTTCCACACTGCCTGCTTCTGTCAGTACTAACAATGGCCGAGGTCTAGGATCACAGCCGACACTCATCAAATATTGATGGAAAGCAGCCCAATCTGTCCCGGAACTCCGGATGCATTGGGAAAGCGTCATCTGTCTAATCACACAGAAAACTGGCAAGTCTGCCTTCGGTACATCTCCCTCCTAACCCAAGCACCATCCTAAGAGCCTGGCCAAGAATCCCCTAATCTGCCTTCTCAGGTACTCAGAGTGCCAAGGAAATTTCCAGAAAAGGAGCATATAAGGACCCACATAGACAATAAAACATGGGTTAAGGTGCTGTAAGCCTTGCCCAGCACCACACAGGGTTTCCCCAGCCTCACCAGGAGCAGCTCCTGAGCACAGAGCCAGGAGTAGCCCCCAAGCATCGTTGGGTGCAGCTCAAACCTCACAAGACTGAAAAGAAAATAATAGTAATAATAAAAAAGGAAGAAATGGAGGAGGCTGGGGGAGGTGTGGGTGGTGGGAAGGAAACTGGGGACATTGGCGGTGGGAAATGGTCACTGGTGGAGGGATGGACGTTGGCACATTGACTGAAACCCCATCACGAACCGCTTTCTAAGTGTGTATTTCGCTGTGATTCAGTAAATATAATTTTTTTTTTTTAAAGAGAAGCAGGGGCTGGAGTGATAGCACAGCGGGGAGGGCGTTTGCCTTGCACGAGGCCGACCCGGGTTCGAATCCCAGCATCCCATGAGCACCGCCAGGAGTCATTCCTGAGTGCATGAGCCAGGAGTGACCCCTGTGCATTGCCGGGTGTGACCTCAAAAAGCAAAAAAAAAAAAAAAAAAAGAGAGCGAGAGAAGCAAGTAAGGCAGTGTGCAAAACATAAGAAACAGTGTCTCCCGTCCCTTCTCTGGATTCAACGGTAGCTATCAGATCGAGAGAGAAAGCCCCGCACGAAGAAAGGGGGAGCGACCGCCACGACGGAACCCACGCAGCAAGCGGCCTTTGCACCCCGGCCCGGGCAGAGTCCCCGGGAGGGAGCGGACAAAGAGCAGCCGCGGCGCAGGCGCAGTCGCCGCCCGCGCCGCGTCCAATCAGCGGCGCTGAGAGCCGTCAGCTGGCGCGCGCGGCGGTCACGTGGCGGGCGCGCGGGCGCGGGCGCCGGCCGGCGGCGGTTGGGTCAGCTGACCCGCGGCGGCGCTCGGCCTGTTGCAGCGGCCGGCCTCGGGCTCGCGGTCGCCGGCGCCATGGCCAGCCAGTCGCAGGGCATCCAGCAGCTGCTGCAGGCCGAGAAGCGGGCCGCCGAGAAGGTGTCGGAGGCCCGCAAGCGTGAGTCGAACCGGGCCGGCGGGGCGCGACGGGGGAGGAGGTGGGGGGTGCGTTGGCTGGACACCGCGGGGCCCCGGGGGGCGGGGGTGGGGGCAGTGACCGCCGCCGCGGCTCGTGGGTGGCGGAGCGCGGGGCCAGCGGCCCGGGAGGCTGCGGGGGGGGCGGGGTTGGGGGGAGCGTGTGACTCCGGGGTGAGTGGGTGGGCAGCCTTCGTGGTGGCCGGCGGGCGTGCGAGGCTCCGGGGGCGTCCTTAGAGCCGGATTAGCCCCCCCGCCCCCCACCCCAGCACCCCCAGTGGGCTCCCGGGCCCACCCCGGGGTCAGGACAGGCGCCCGCGCCTGCACCGATCAGGCCTTCGAGGCTCCCTCTGGGTGCCTCCCCAGCCCGTGCCCCGCCCTTTGTCTTCTCCCTGCTCATTCTTCTCTGTTCACTCTCGCACACTGCGGCCTCCCGGGCGCCCCCGAGCTCCCCGAGGGCCCCCCGCCCCGGGCGGTCAGACGGATCGCTCAAGGGTGCTTACTATTTCAAACTGCAACAGTAACAAACATTGCCTCGGGGTCCCAGCCTCGCGCAGAAATGCCGAGCGCTTCGGTGGGCTCCCCCGCACCCCCCCCCCGGGAATCGGGGGGGGGGAATATGTAGCAAAGGAGGCAGATTTTGTAGAGGTTTCCTTGCAGGGGCGACCAGGGCAGCTCTGGAGAAAAGGTCGAGGTCGCTGAAGAAGCTAACCGGTGGATCCGGATGGGCCGGTGGCAGCAGGTCGCCGCCTCCCCTGCGGGCCCACTCACCCGCTGTCAGTCATCCTTGAGAAATGCAAATCCACCTCCCCACCTCCTTGGCTGCCCGCAGAGGCACGGTGGGCCCTGCAGGACCAAGCCCACACTGGACCCGACCCATGGTTTCTTCCCTCGTCTCAGGCTTCAGGGCCAAACCGAGATTCCTGGAAGTTACTGTCTTGGGTTTCACCGGCTTGCACTTTTTGTGCCCTCTGGGCTGTCGTTTCCCCAGTTTTCTCTCTTTGTTCTCTACCCCATCAAGGTCCAGGGCAGCAGGCCACCAGATCGCGGGTGTAGAATGGTTGGACATCACTGTGACGCAGGACAGGTGCTCGTTGCAGAATGCTGGTTTAGGGGACGGTGCTTCCAAGAAGTCCTCCCTGACTTCTTGTTCTCCTCTCCATCCAGGCTAGGACTACTTAGTCCCAATTTGTCAGTTTTTATCCAAGCGCTGCAGTAAGCCATACGACTCGGAGACAGGGACCAAGCTTTTTGGACTTGGTGTTTTCATTTTCTCCCTGGGTGGGATGTTTCTATCCCCGTTTCCATGAAGAAAAAGTGAGGCTCGTGGGGAAGCAATCTGACCCAGTGTGGGAAGCAGCATAGCAGAGGCATCAAGGCCTTTCTTTCCCCGAGGGCACAGTATCAAAATCACAATCACCGTATGACACTTATACTCTCCCCCCCCACCCAAGAAATCTTGGCTCCTTTGCATTCTTGAGGAGGGGCTTTAGAATTCTGTTTCCTAGGAAAGTTTGCTCGGAGGGAGCACAGGAGGGAACAGGCTTGTCTTCTTAGTTCGATGACTGGAAAGTTCTGAGCTGTCTCTCCAGAATGTTTGTGGCCATGCCCCTGATAGGTTATTTCCAGAGTGACTTCTCAGTTTGTCTTTTGATGGCTCATCAGGAGGTTGTTTCTGGCAGGAAGCCTGTGAGCCTGTGTGGGGTGATGTAGGCAGCCACCTCTGGAGTGGGGTGGGAATCATCCTGACGGCCTGGGAAGTCTGAGATACGGCTTATATCTCTTCTGGTGGGAAGATGTGTCTGTCTTGGGTTACATACTTCTTAATATATTTGGGGGGGGGGTGTTGGGCTGCACCTAGTGGTGACCAGCGATAGTGTCTAGCAGGACTTGGGGGGCCCATCCCTGCAAGCACCTTGCCCACGGTACTACCTCACTGTTCCTGAGTTTCTTTTAAATAAGCTTATGGGCTTATATACATATCAGAATTTGCAGTGAGTAGGATCAGAAGGAGGGAGGAAATTTGATAAAAGAATGCTTTCTTTTGGTCTCTATGACTTGTTAGAGATGGGAAAGCCTGGGGCAAGAGAGATAGTACAGTGGGTGGGGAGCTTGCCTTACACGAGACTGATCTGGGACTGATCTGGACTCAACCCCTGGCTTGGCTTATGGTCCCCTGAGAACCACCAGGAATACACCCCTCCCTCCTCCCCCGACCCAATCTTGGGTGTGGCCCAGAAACCAAACAACATTTTGGAAAGCGAAGGTGTGTGGTGTGATCACTTCAGGGTCTGAGAGATATTAAGGGTTAAGGCACATGCCTTGCATGTGAGACCCGTGTTGGATCCCTGAGCACTGCAGGTGTGGCCCCTGGGGGCCTAGAGTGCTACTGGGGTGGCGCAAGGAATCTCCTGCACCACAGGACAGAGCAACACGGGTCTGGTCCTTGGGTCTGGTTCACTGGCCGGCCCAGATGGCTGAGAATGAGCCTCATGGGGCTGGGCTGCGGGGAGTCTGGTCTGACTGAATCTTGTAGGAATCATCGCTTTGGATCATAAGATAATAAAAGTGTGTTATGGGTGTCATTGGAGCGAAACAAATGGTCGGCTTCTACATGTAAGACTCAAGAAAAATCTTTTTTCTTTTTGTTTTTATTTTTGTTAACCCCTTTGCGATGCTCAGGGGTTACTCCTGGCTCTGCACTCAGAAATTACTCCTGGTGGTACTTGGAGGGCCATATGGGATGCTGGGGATTGAACTCAGGTTGGCCACATGCAAGGCAAATGCCCTACCTGCTGTACTATTGCTCTGTCCCGAAAAATCAGATTTATTTATTTATTTATTTGCTTGTTTGTTTGTTTTTTGCTTTTGGGTCACACCCGGTGATGCACAGGGATTACTCCTGGCTCATGCACTCAGGAATTACTCCTGGTGGTGCTCAGGGGACCATATGGGATGCTGGGAATCAAACCCAGGTTGGCCGTGTGCAAGGCAAACGCCCTATCCGCTGTGCTATTGCTCCAGCCCCAAAAAATCAGTTTTAGAAGAAATATGATTTCCTGTTTAAATACTTCCTTTTGGTTTTTAGAGAAGCCAGTCAGAACTAAACTCTGAAGATAATTTGCTGAAATCAGGAAGCCAGAGGAGTTGGGAGTGACCAGGAAGCTGGTGTTTGGAAGTCGTGTGGAGCTCCCACGTAATTCCATGAAGGTTATTAGCAAGCTGGTTTAGAAAAGATCTCTGGCTTTTAAACACTCCCCTGAATGTGGTGAAGGAGGATAGTTTGGTGGAGGACTGGAGCGGGGCTGGCCGTGCAGAAAGAGCCCTTGGGCCCTCACCGCTTGTCGATGGTTCCTACTTGCCCCCTGGAGTGTGGACCTGGGTGGCTGTGCCCTCAGAATCCGGTTCCTGACCAGAGGTGGAAGGTTAAAGGTGATGTGGGGGCCTGCCGCTGCTATGCGATCGTACAGATCAAGTGTGATTTTCCTTACAGGGTGTGTTTGCTCTGAATTGTATATTACCCTCCGCATTGGTAAACTGGGATCAGACACCCTGCCCCCCCCCCGCATTTTTTAATTTCCCATTTGAGTAGCTGAGCAGTTTAATTAGTAGAGAGTCAAACCAAAGGGTATGATTGATTAGTTTTGTGGTCAGTTTGCCTGCAGAAGCTCGTGGAACCTAGATAATCGTCCCAGCTGTGTGATGGGTCACTCTTCTGCCACAGAAACTGGAGCCCCCTGTCCCTCACTCCGGATGGATGCTCCAGCCTCCTTCCCCTCCAGTGCCCTGTGCTCAGAATACCTCCCCAGCCCCCGGCAGGACTCCCTCGGGTCCGTTTGCTAACATGACATCATCTGTTCCATTGGTTCCATGGTAGGCTGGCATCCCCTGAGAGCACATTAGCTTCCTGGCGGAGCTGCTGAGCTGAGCTCCAGTTGCAGTCAGCACGGCGTAGGTGTTGACTTCTTAGGAAGAGAAGCTCCCAGATGGCTCTGGCATCCACTCCGCTCTGGTTTTAGTAGATGGGACTGAGGGAGTATTCTGACACATTGACCTTATTTTCTTCTCTCCAGAGGCAGTCCTTTCTTCCTCTTTCACTCACTGACCCCGTTCCTCTTTCCCTGGCATGATCTTTCACTGTGTCTTTAAATGACTTTCTCAGTGTTTGCTGTTAAGACTCGCGGGGTCCTCTCTCCTTCTGCCTCTGGCAGTTCGAACCACTTCCTGATGAAGCTCTTTCCTTTGAAAACAGGAAAGAATCGGAGACTGAAGCAGGCCAAAGAAGAAGCTCAGGCAGAAATCGAGCAGTACCGCCTGCAGAGGGAGAAGGAGTTCAAGGCCAAGGAAGCTGCGGTGGGCATCCTTTACTGTTTATTCCCGGGAATCCGCCCGCTCTCCCCCCTCCCCTACCCCCTCCCCAACACCAGCATAGCTCAGTGCAGTTGCTGATTGTGGCGGCATTCTGAAATTTGGGTTATTCTCCCCTCCACCCCCCGTCACCACACCTCCAAGCTCCAGGTGCATGTACCCTTGGATCACGAGGGCCACACCTGCGGGGGGGAGGGGGGCTGGGACACACAGTGTACGCACAGACACCAGAGATGGAGCACACACTCCGCCACGTCTCCCACACGAGCTCCAGCTGCTAGAGTGTGGGCTCTCATCTCACGGTCACGCCTGCTCGTCAGTTGCACACTTGACGCACTGCACGCGCGTGCCTCCCTGCCCTCTTGGGGCTTAGCGGCCAGTCTCCCAGGCTGCTGGCCAGGGAGACTCCGTGACCAATGAGAGTCTCGCCAACCTGCCACTGTGAGGAGGGCCGCGACTTCCATAAAGGCCGGCTTCAGGGAGTGCCACGTCAGCGTAGTATCACGGGAGATATGGGCCAGACTGGGGCCTGGAGGGCACGGTGGCATGAGGAACAGGAATCCAGCGGTCCTGCCGCTTCTCTGGGAGTGGCTGGCGGGGGCTCCCCAGAGAAAGGGACCGGTCAGGACTCTGACTGGAGGCTCCAAGGGCACGTGCCTTGGTGTCACGAGGTGCTAGAAAACAGTTCCAACGCGTCTCAACAGGACGGAGTTTATTGACCGCTGTAATTAAAATTCCAGGTGAAAGGCAGACCGCATTTTTTTTAAAATTTGTTTTGATTCTGGGGGTTTGGGGATGGTTCTAATCGTGCTCTGGGGACCAGGAAGGGCAGGTATCTGCCCCCGGCCTCTGGCATGTGCTCCAGCCGGTTGAGCCATCTCGCCGGCTTTTTCTCTTTATCACGTCTCTTCTGCACCTGCCTGTGGGGCCTGTCTCAGCGCCACACTGGGCACGAGCACACAGTAGCTGTGCCGCTGGAGACTGCTTGTTGGGGCCCGGCACGTAGCTTCTGTTCTTAGAACAAAGTTGGGGGGGTGGGGGCGCGCTACAGGCTGTTACAGTGATGAGCTGGCACCTGCGCTGCTGAGGACATGCCCATGGAATTTCTGTCACTGAGCAGTTCTCAAGTGACGTGACAGATTCTGCATTTGTCTGCTTCTGTGTGTTGCACCCGTGGCCTGAGACATCGGAAGCCCGCCCTTTACCAGAGAGCCACGGTCCAGCAAGAGTCCCGAGTTGGAGCTCGGAACCCCTGTATTTGGGTGTTGGCAGGTGCTCTCCCCTCTCTGTGAGCATCTCGGTTTTCCCTGTGGGCAAGGGGTGTGGCAGCCTCCTCAGGCTGGGAGGGACGGGTCAGTGAGAGAACGGGGCGTTCTCAGCTGGAAAGGGGGCTGGGAGCAGCCCGGGCGTGCTGAGGCAGAGCAGTGATGGCCCTGCCGGGGTTCCTTCCCCATGAACTTCATAGACCCCAGAAGGTGCAGCTGTAGGACTAGGTGTGGCAGGTAGCCAGAGCAGCGCTGTGCTCGGAAGACTGTCGGAGTGAAGCAAGTCTCGCCTTCCCTGGAGCCCGGGGTCGGGGGGTGAAGGGCTCCGTGCAGACGGTGCAAAGGAGCAAAGGAGCGAGCACGTGGCGAGGCTCATGTCCCTTCCCCGCACGTGCAGTCGCCTCTGTTCGTCAGTGCTCCGCTTCCTGCGTGAGCTGGTAGAACGCTGAGCTGGGGACTGCTGCTGAGCGCACAGCCACAGCGGTAGCCCTCAGTGGGAAACGCTGCTCCTCCTAAGTTGCTCTCCCGTGTGTATGAGTGTATAAGAGCTTTCCGAGAAACACCACATATAACTCCCTTTAAAAATGACACTAGAGGGGCTGGAGCGATAGCACAGCGGGGAGGGCGTTTGCCTTGCACTAAAATAACACTAGGAAAATATCTGCCCGCGCTGATCCCGTTCTGCCTTGCTTGTCCTCTCCAAAGTGTTTTACACTTCTGTCTCTCTTGTGCCTGTATCTCCGTGCCTTGCCCTCCCAGTGGGACAGTGTTCTCTGGTATCTCTGTACTAATTTAGTTGGGGGAGGTTGTGTTTGTGCCACACCTGGCGATGCTCAGGGGTTACTCCTGGCTCTGCACTCAGGAATTACTCCTGGCGGTGCTTGAGGGACCATATGGGTTGCGGGGGTCGAACCTCTGTCTTCCATGTGCAAGGGAAGCTTCGCCCTCATGTTGGACTACCGCTCTGGTCCCATACCGTACTCCTAAAGAATCAACCCTGTCACTGGTCTTGAGATTCTTTCCAGTCTTTGGGTAAGGCCAGGTGTCCGACTCTGGGCAGATGTGACTAGATCACTGGGACAATGTCCTGGCTGGGTAGTTCTGCAGCTGACTGTTTTGTACCTGGGATAGAATCTAGTTGCTGATGTTTTTGAGGCCTCTGCTCTACCACGGAGCTTGGGCCTTCGTCTCTGGCTTTAGCTTTCGACAGCGGTGGTCTTTGCTCCCGGTAACCGTGGGAATGCCAGCTCCCCGCTTCTCTGCAGTCCTGAGTTGCCGGACACCTGCTGATTCTCACTGTTCCCCTCGGAGACCGGGTCTTGTCCACAGTAGCGAGCTGCCTACTGAGTGTCTGTGTTCCTCTCCCTGGCTGCAGGCGCTGGGGTCCCACGGCAGTTGCAGCACGGAAGTGGAGAAGGAGACCCAGGAGAAGATGACCGTCCTCCAAACCTACTTCCAGCAGAACAGGGACGAGGTTCTGGATAACCTCCTGGCCTTCATCTGCGACATCCAGCCGCAAATCCACGAAAACTATCGCATCAATGGCTAGGCGGAGAAGAAAGCCACACCTGTTCCCGTGGATTGACACCTGCCCGGGCACGGTGCTTTAGTGGAGCTTGAGTTGTAATTGTGCAAAGGCATTCAGTTATTTATATGGTGGTAGGTTCCTTCCCTTTTCTGAAGAATAGCAAATCTAGTTTCTTTGTACGAACTCTAGCTTATCCAAAGATTTCATCTTTTTACCTCATTTTTCTTAGAAATTTAATATACTTTGCTTTTCTATGCCTTTTAGCTCAAGCGATGTATAAATATGTCTCAATACTGAGTGTCTTTCTTAGATGTTCTGAAAAAAAAAGGTGTATTTTTGTTTTGTTTTTTGTTTTAAGAAAGAAAGGGATCAAAAAAAAATTTTTTTTTTCCCTAAAACTTTCTTAAAGGTCAGGGGCTTCATCTATGAAAAAGTAGTAAATAGTTGTTTTTCCCCACGTCAAGCAGCCGCCGGCCTTAACCAGCCCTGCCCAGGGCCGGCACGTGACTCGCAGCGGCACCGCGGGGGCTGCTTTTCGTTTCCCCTCCCTGAAATCACTAGGTGGTAGAATTGGAGGACTTGTCCCATCTTGTTCCTTGTGTTCCGACACGCGTTTAAAAGTAAAGACTGTGAAGTCAGGACTGTGTGTGGCGCGTGTTTCTCCTCCCGCTCACCCTTCTCGAGAACGCATTCACTGGCACTCAGAGATGGAGCGCGTGCATCACATACCGGGGCACCCACGCTTAGAGGTAGGCATGGCCGTGTGTCCGTGGAAGGGAGTCCCTGACGGTTGCGCTTAGGGGCTGTTTGGGCAGCCGGCAGCCTGTGCTGGAGCCCCCACGGGCAATTGTGCAGCTCTTCTCTGTCCTGGTAGGCTCAATGGCAGTGTAATAGCGCCTTGGTGGCCTCACGGCAGGCCTCCACTGCTGAAGCCCCAGGGCCCCTGGTTGCACAAAGCCTTGGGCTGCAAAGTCATTCCCAGCAAGTAGAAACCACTGAAAGGACACACGGGCTCTTTTGTGGAACTGTGAGGAAATCAGACGACTTTAAAGTCTTGTGTCTGTGCCTCCAGATGGCTTGATGTTGGGCCACATCTGGGGGGTGTGTGCGATGCAAAGCAAACGCTGCTGAAGGAACAGCCTTGCCGCTCCATTGAAGCTGCTTGTCAGGATTAGTGCCCCGTCCTGCCTTCCCCCGGGTCCTGTCTGACAGGGTGACTGCAGTGGCGTGTGACCTTGCGGCTCAGGCTCTGTTACTGAGGGTGCAAATTTATATCTCACTGCTTATTTGATGGTTCAGATATTTAATAAACCTTCCCATGTTAAATATGTCTTTTCGTTAAGGGATTTTTTGTTTTTCTTTTTTTTCCCCACTCCTGCAATTGCGGCCTTCACCCCTGCTTATTACAGGTACTAATTTCCCCGGACTGGGAAACCAGAAGGAAGCACCCCTGCATCCAACTTTCAACTGTGTTAGACTTGGCACCTTTCCTATTTCTCTTCTCTTCTCTTCTTTTCTTTTCTTTTCTTTTCTTTTCTTTTCTTTTCTTTTCTTTTCTTTTCTTTTCTTTTCTTTTCTTTTCTTTTCTTTTCTTTTCTTTTCTTTTTTCTTTTCTTTTTTCCTTTCTTCTCCTTTTCTTTTTTCTTTTCCTTTTCTTCTCTTTTTCCTTCTTTTTTCTTTTCTTTTCTTTTCCTTTCTTTTCTTTTCTTTTCTTTTCTTTTCTGTTCTTTTCTTTTCCTTTCTTCTCCTTTTCTCTTTTCTTTTTTCTTTTCCTTTCTTCTCCTTTTCTCTTTTCTTTTCTGTTCTTTTCTTTTCCTTCTCTTTCTTCTTTTTGTTGGCTTTTTGAGTCACACCCAGTGATGCTCAGGGGTTACTCCTGGCTCTGCAATCAGGAATTACTTCTGGTGGTGCTTGGGGGACCATATGGGATGCTGGGGATCGAACGCAGGTCAGCCGTGTGTAAGGCAGGTGCCCTATTGCTCCGGCCCCAAGACCTGGCATCTTTCATGTGGCTTTTCACCCTGGGTGGGTAGGATTGAACTAACGTGATTGCCCGACTTGCTTCCAGACAAGCAGCTCAATTCTCAAAAGCAACCAATACTTCAGAAGGTGTGACCTGGCGTCAGTGGTGGGGCTGGGACAGATGGGGTTGCAGGGTCCGAGAGAGGAAATGAGAGGGTTTGAAGAAGAACTTGGTTGTCGAGGGAGTGGAGAAACAGCTAGTGAAGGGGGAACAGACTCGATGGTGTGGTGACGTGAAGGAGGGAGGTGACAGCCCCAAAATGCTGGTGGGGACGGGAAGTGGGAGAAGACATGGGGGTGCAGCGAGCTCCCCGAGGGGTGTGGGCGGACACCAGCTCTCCAGTTCTCAGGTGCAGTTCTGCTCAGCCGCGCCCCGGCCCTGTCGGGTGGGACTGGGGGTCAAGTCTGTTACAAGATGAAGGGAAGGGGTCCCCTTGTGCCCCGGCTCAGGACGTGCGCATGCCTTATTCTGGGGGCCACGTCCAGTGGTGCTCTGGGGACCGTGCAGTGCTGGGGAGGGAACTGGTCCTCTTGCTGGTGCTCTTGCCCCGTAAGCCGTGCTGCTGGCCCTGAGGTGAGCGTACTTGTCACACGAAGGCAGGCAGGCCGGTTGTGGTTAGGGGGGAGCCGGTCCAGGGTGCCCATGTGTTCCCGTTTGCGCCCAAGGGCGGGCAGAGACTTTCCTGTAGGGGTGTCTGGGGTCCGGAACACGGCTGCTGCCAGAAAGTCCGGGAAGAAGTTCTGGGCGGCAGTGAGAGGGCTCATCCGGACGCCAGCCATGCCCTAGGGGTGTCTGGCTGTGGCCTCCTCCCTCAAGGTCGAGGCCTGGCCACAATTGTGTGTGTGTGTGTGTGTTGAGAACCAAATCCACCCCCAGCTGAGAAGCGCTACTAAGAACAAAGTCCCTGGTGCAGTGCTCAGCGGATGCCGAGTCTTGATCACGAGTCTTGATCACATCCTCATGGTCCGTGATTACCAGAGGCTCAGAAATCTCCTCGACTTCAGCCAGGAAGTGTCTTTCCTGTGCTGGCCAGCTCCAGGGCAGGGGACTGCGGTGACTCCTGCCTGCGCTGCGCAGCTTCCACTGCTGCAGAAAGGGGAAGAAAGTGGGCGAACAGGTGTCGGCTCTTCCACTCTTCAGAGTGACCTTGGGCACTTGCTCTCACCCATTGAGAGTGTGGGTCATGTGGCCCGTTAACAGAGGGAGGCTGAGGATTGGGGCTGTGGGCGGGGCCAGGCTGTGTGTTGGGGCAGAAATAGGCGGGTCAAACTGCTAGCAGGAGCTTTCTGGGCGAGGGAGACACGAACACAGCTTCAGAGCAGCTTTCAGGGCTGAGGCAAAAGTGAGGGGCCTCCCCCTAGGGGTATTCAGGGGTGAGGGTGAGGGGGTCTATCCCCCAGTGGTGTGCAGGGGTGAGGGTTCTCTCCCAGGGGTATGCAAGGGTGAGGGATCTTCCCTGACAGGTGTGCAGGGGTGAGGGGTCTCTCCCAGGGGTATGCAAGGGTGAGGGATCTTCCCCAATGAGTTTGCAGGGGTGAGGGGTCTCTCCCAGGGGTGTGCAGGGGTAAAGGGTCCCCTCCCACCAGGGGTGCACAGGGGTGAGGGGTTTCTACTTGCCAGGGCTGTTCAGGGGTCAGGTGGTCTCCCAGGAGTGCACAGGGGTGAGAGGTCTCTTCCTCAGGGGTGTGCAGGGCTGAGGAGTCTCTCCCAGGGGTGCACAGGGGTGAGGGTCTCCCAGGGGTGTGCAGGGGTAAGGGGCCTCAGGGGTGTGCAGGGGTGAGGGGCCTCTCCTAGGGGTACACAGCGGTGAGGAGTCTCCCAGGGGTGTGCTGGAGTGAGGGGGGTCTCTCCCGGGGGTGCGCAGGGATGAGGGATCTCCCTCGGGTGTGCAGGGGTGAGAGGAGTCTCGCCCTGGGGAGCACGTCGGTAGAAGCCAGTGTCAGACTGGAGTCTGGTGTAGTGTTGGTGCTGACCCTCAGCAAGGGGCTGGCCATGGAGCCCGCTGGGCGCCTCCGCTTGGGCCGTGCAAACGAAACAGCCAGACACGGAGGCCCAGGCCACAGAGCTGGGGTGGCATGTTTGTGTTTTCCACACCTCGGTGGTGAGAGGCGCCTGTGGGGCTGAAGCCCCCGGCCCGCCACAAAATGGCACAGAGCAGAGGCACAAGCCACGGGGTGGGGCCTGGAATTCTGTTTTTTTCCCCTCACAGGCTTGTGGGGAACCCCCCCCCCCCCCCGCCCCACGAGCCCACACACAACAGCCTGACCTCATGGGTCAGGGTTTGTTCAGGTAATACAGTTCAGGGCTGGAGTGATAGCACAGCGGGAAGGGCATTTGTCTTGCACGCACTGACCCGGTTCGATCCTCCTAATACTATATAGTCCCCCAGCACTGCCAGGAGTAAACCTTGAGCATCACTGGATATAATTAAAAAAAAAAAAAAGTATGCATAAGGCATTTGTTAAATTTAGACTGACTGTTAGCAGAGGAACCCAGGTGTGAGGGACCCGGGGCTGAGATCTCCAAGCCTGCTTGGATCGGGACTGGGTCACTTCTGCCCAGATCCTCCATTTTTTAGTAGCTATGCAGTCATACCCAGAAACTGGCCTGGTGCTGTGTAATCCCATCAACCAAGATCCAGAGACCATAAAACCAAGCTCCCAGAAGCAAATGCAGCCACGAGACCTCTTATAGCCTAGTTCTGTTTCTCGGAGAAACTGGCAAGCTACCAAGAGTTTACTGCCCGCACGGGAGAGCCTGGCAAGCTCCCTGTGGCATATTCATATGCCCAAAACAGTAACAATGATGGGTCTCTCATTCCCCTGGCCCTGAAGAGCCTCTAATGTGGCACTGTTGGGAAAGACGAGTAAAGGAGCCTGCTAAAATCTCAGGGCTAGGATGAATGGAGATGTTACTGGCGCCCGCTCGAGCAAATCGCCAATCAACGGGATGACAGTGATATTGAGGCAGTTAGGTTGAGGACAAGATAGGTTTAGTTTGAGGTTTAAGATTAGCATGGGGGGAGGGGTGGATAGTACAGCGGCTAGTACAGCGTCTGCCTTGCATGCGGCTGACCTGAGTTTGATCCCCGGCATACAACATGTCCCCTGAGCACTCAGGAGTAATTCCTAAGTGCAGAGCCAGGAGTAACCCCTGATCATTGCCGAGTGTGACCCCAAAACAAACAAACACACAAACAAAAAGTAAAAAAAAAAAAGAGTGTTACAACAATGTTGCAGTTTTACTTGACAGCCAAGGCATTTCAATCGGGGAAGAAATATACATTTTTTAGGAGGGTCACATAACTGTCTCCTGAGGTTTTTGTGTTGTGGCCTGCCACAGAGCAGCCTGCTCAACCCCCTTTTATTAATTAGGTTGATGTACTAATTCAGGGCCAGGGGAATTAGGTTGATGTACCAATGATATTCAGCCACATAGGCAGAATATGCAAATTAACTTAGTCAATGGAAACAGTATCAAAGTAAGTTACACACCCAGAAGTCTAGTCAGTCAAAGTAACAATAACAGGAAAAGGACATTTACATCCAAGCCTAGCTAGGCCTGAGATTATGGGATGTTGTACACCAACAATTGGGAATAGGGTTAAGTTTTGGGGTGTTTGGGGTGTAGATTATTTGGCTATGTTCAAAGTTAAAATTCAATATATATGTATATTATATATACATATATATATGTATATATATGTATATATATATATATATTTTAAACCTGACAGACTGGGTGGGGGGGAGGCGAGGAGGCACACTGAGGGTCACTGTTCCCCAGCCACAGTGATCACATGATCAGACCTAGGACTCAGTGCAGGGCTGAGAAAGAGATTCTTCTTTTTTCACCTCACAAGCTGCAGGGGGGCGGGGTGGGGGGCAGGCACCCTGTGGGGCACCTTTGCAGTCCCCTCCCCACCCCCTAGTCCTGTAAACTAGAGTCAGGCACCACCGCATGGGGGGGGGGGTGAGAGTTTTGTTTTATCCTCAGACCTGGGGGAGGCGCCCCATCTTGTCCACGTCTCCCCGTCCTAGACTGAGTGTCGTGGGCCCGTGCAGGTGCTGTGAACCCGCTGTCTGAAGAGGGGGCCCCAACACTGCCCATTGCCAGGACAGACGCTGACCTCTCTGTGTGGAGTTCCCCACTCAGACCCCAGGTTCTGGGCTTCAGACCCCAGCGTGCGTGTTCCCTGCGGGTTTGAGCCCTGGCTGGGGACAGGAAAAGACCCCCTAGGCGGTAATGGGTTCCAGCCTGGAGCAAGTCCAAGCGCTGTGTGGTCAGGCCCTCCTGGGCGGGAGCAGTGAGGCCCACCTCCGGGTTCCAGGGCTGAGAGCAATCAGCTCCCATCTCCTCCCGGGCTGCAGGGGAGGCTGCATGTGCCACCCGCAGGCTCTCCCCTCACCCGGAAAGCTTCCTACTCAGCCCACGCGGGCACCTTGGGCACAGCTGGAGGGTGGGGGGAGCGGAAGTCAGTGGAAGCTGTGAGTCTCTTTATTTTTTTAATATATTTTTATATTTCAAAGTAGTTCACAATATTTGATTTCATTTAGTGTTCCAACATCCATCCCTTGGGGCTGGAGCGATAGCACAGCGGGGAGGGCGTTTGCCTTGCACACGGCTGGCCCGGGTTCAATTCCCAGCATCCCATATGGTCCCCCGAGCACCACCAGGAGTGATTCCTGAGTGCAGAGCCAGGAGTCAGCTCTGAGCATCGCTGGGCGTGACCCAAAAAGCCAAAAAAAAACCCCACAGAAACAAAAACAAAACAAAAACAAACAAACAAAAAAACCCAACATCGACCCCATCACCATCATTACACCTTCCCACCACCATATCTCAGAGGTTTCCATCCTGATCCCCAACCCCCACCCCAAAGCAGAATCAAAATAATTTATTTTGTATTTCTATAAAATATATAAAAATTATTGCTTCATATATAACTTATTAGAGTTCTTCAGAAAAACAACCCAGTAGTATCCATGTGTATTTATTGAAAACAATATATCTATGTATATAAATATGAGGGACTGGAGCGATAGCACACCGGGTAGGGCGTTTGCCTTGCAAGCGGCCGACCTGGGTTCGATTCCTCCATCCCTTTCGGAGAGCTCGGCAAGCTACCGAGAATATCTCGCCCACACGGCAGAGCCTGGCAAGCTACCTGTGGCATATTCTATATGCCAAAAACAGTAACAACAAGTGTCACAATGGAGACGTTACTGGTGCCCACTCGAGCAAATCGATGAGCCATGGGACAACAGTGCTATACAGTGCTAATGTGTGTTATGAAAAAACTGAAAATGCTACAAAAAATTTCCTTAGAGGAAAGAGTGTGAAGATTGTTGTATCTTACCCAGAGGCCATTAAGCCCTTAAGCCCTTCTATAAGAGATCACTAACATGTTGCTAAATATTGATTCTTGTGTGGTTTTTGTACATATGTACATATATGTACATATGTACAAAAAAAACATTTCCCTCTAAGATTTGTTGCCTCCTACTTTAAACCCTGTCAAATATGGTGCGGCACTCTTGGAGTATAGGGTGGTGTGAGCTATGAGTTGTCCAGAAATTCGTTCACTTCTGGATGAGGCTCGGCCCGAGCGTGTGGAGTGGGTTCTGGAGGTTTTCGGCTGTGGGGGCTGGGTCCCTTGGGGCAGGGAGGGGTCTCACCCGCCCCCCTCTGGGGCGTCCCGAGTGAAACAGCCTGGTGCAGGGTCCGGCGGCGTGGTTATGGCATGTCGGAAGCTGTGAGTCTTGCAAACTCCTTTTTGGAGGTTTTTTGGTTTGTTTTTGGGCCACACCAAGAACAGTTTGCTTTAGTGCTCAGGGCTTGGTTACTCCTGGCTCTGTGCTCAGGAATCACTCCTGGCGGTGAGAGCCCCTTTTCAAACACTCCCTTTCCCCCACCCTCCCTTTTTCAGGGACAATCTGGTCTAGCCCTGAGTCCTTCTTCTGTCTGCTCACCGGCTCTTTCCCTGCCCCTTCCTTTGCAGACAAAAGGTCTTAGGAGGCTGACAAGGCCCAGATTTTCCTGGAAGAGGTGCAGGAAGTGCCATTCTGCCCCTGAGCACTGCTGGCCTTGAAGCCTCCCTTTTTCCCCCTTGAAAGGATGCCTCGTTCCTGGGTTGAGGCCGAAACCCGCTGGGTTGGGAGGAAGGACGGAAGGGAGGGGGGTGGGTGGGTTTGGGGCATCACGAGACAGACTACACTTTTTATTTTCTGCAGACTACCTTTTATTTTTTTTATGGCTGCTTGAGAAGCACTTTGAAAGGAGAGAGTGGGAGCCTTCTAGAACAGATGACAGCAGCTGAAGATAAGATTAGGAGAAAAGTAGGCTGGTTGTTCCAGAGCCTAACTGTGCTGTCTACAACTGTCTTAGGAGGGTTGGGGAGAGAGGAAGGGGGAGGGAGGAGGACAAGAGAGAGAGAGAGGGGGGGAGGGAGGGAGGGAGAGAGAGAGAGAGAGAGAGAGAGAGAGGAGAGGCCAAAGAAAGTGGGAGGGAAGGAGAGAAAAAGGGGGAGGGAGGGGAGAAGAGAGGGGAGAGAAAAGAGAGGAAAGAAGGAAAGGGGAGTGAGGGAGAGAAAGAAAAGGGGAGGGAGGGAGAGAGGAGAAAGAAAGAAAAGAGAGAAAGGGGGAAGGAGGGAGAGAAAGGGGAGGGAGGGAAGGAAAGAGGAGAGAAAGAAGAGAGAGGAGAGAGAAAGGGGGAGGGAGGGAAGGGAAGAAAGAGAGAGAGAGAGAGAGAGAGAGAGAGAGAGAGAGAGAGAGAGAGAGAGAGAGAGAGAGAGAGAGAGAGAGAATGTTAAGGGCTTTTCCAGAGTAGAAAAAGCTGCAACTTAACTCTATCATAGGAAGAGTTCGTGGTGTTTTATATCCTACATAACCCAACCCACCATTTCTCTAAGGCTTTGTTCCCATTTTATAAATGATGAAACGAATGTAGAGACCTGTTCCCCCCACCCCCCTCAAGGCCACAGGGTTAATAAGTGGCGAATGCCTAGCTTCGGCCTGAGTCAGCCCCCCGCCTGCATCACGGGGATTGGGTCCAAGGCCAGGGGTCAGGCCCAGCCCCTGCTGTTTCCTCCCGGTTAGAAAGTGAAACTCCCAAACACAAGATCTAACCCTTGATCTTTGCAGTTTCGCTCCTTCAACCAGCTGTGCCTGGGCCCTCCCTGTCCTGCCTCTGCTGCCACACCGCTAGGTTCTGCCAGGCAGGGAAGAGGTTCAAACCTCCCCCCCACCCACCTACCACCACTACCTCCTTTTTTTTTTTTGACACACCCTGAAGTGCTCATGAGGCTACTCCTGGCTCTGCACTTCGGGGGAAGCCGGTGGTGCTGGGGTCAAACCCAGATCTCACCACACGCAAAGCCATGCACTCAGGGGCTGGAGCGATAGCACAGCGGGTAGGGAGTTTGCCTTGCATGCAGCCGATCCGGGTTCGATCCCTGGCATCCCATATGGTGCCCCAAGCACCACCAGGAGTCATTTCTGAGTGCAAAAGCCAGGAGTAACCCCTGTGCATCGCTGGGTGTGACCCAAAAAGAAAAAAAAACAACAATCAAAAAACCAAAAACCAAAAACCAAACCCATGCACTCAGCTCACTTTCTGGCCCTCTGGGGGAGCGAACCTGGAAGCTGTGCTCTGGGGTCCAGCGAGGCTGGACTGTCCAGGGGCCATGCAAAGGACACTTGCAGCCTGGACCAGGAGGTGCCGCCCAGATGAGAAGACAGGCAGCCACTGAGGACGGGCAGAGAGAGCACGCCGAGAGCAGGGGGCCTGGGGGAGCCGAGAGATGCTCTCGGGGCTCCGGGTGGCTGAGGGGAGAAGGCTGAGGAGGAAAATCCGGCAGGTGCAGTGGGAGAGAACGCGGGGGGGCTGGGCCCACTGAGAGCCTTGGGGCTGCTTCGGGATCGTTCCTGAAGTTTGCCTCTCCCTTTCGAACACTTTCATTTTTTTCTTCTGTTTTCTTCTGTTTTGGGGGTCCAAACTTGGCAGTGCTCAGGAATCGTTCCTGGAAAGCTTGGGGGACCATGTGGGATGCCGGGGGCTTGAGTCTGGGTCAGCTGCATGCGAGCCAAGTGGCCGACCCACTGTGCTACCACCCCACCTGCCGTCCTGTTACCCTATCCACGGCGCCATGCCTTACCTGGTGTAGTATTGCCCTACCCGCTGCACTGTTGCCGACCCACTGTACTATCGCTTCGGCCCCTCTACTGCGTTTTGCTCACTTTTCTCCAGCCTACACCTTCTCTCCCCTTCCCCCCCGCCCATCTTTCAGGCCCTCCTGTGACATCCCTGTCCCCAAACTGGTCTGGGTCCCAGGCCTCTAAGCACGGAAACTGGCCAGCCAGTTTCAAAGGCCAGTTCCTTGTCCAGGCCTATGTGGGCGGGTGCTGGTGGGCCTGAGAGGGAGGGGCACAGGGGCACAGGCCCCACCCCCCGCCCCAGCAGGCAGGACAGCGGATCTGGTGTCACAGGGAGACAAGGACTCAGAGAGACGCAGGTCAGATGAGCCTTTCAGCATCCCGAGTGTCGAGTGTCGAGTGTCAAGCTCTGCATACCTGTGTCTCTTGTTCCCGCCCCCACGGGGGGGGCGGTGTTTTTGGAGGGAAGTTAGTCAGGCAACACTCAATGAGGATCTTGTGTGACGGGCTCAGACAGCCCAGCACCAGGCCGAGGAGCGGGCGGCGGATAAAGGACTTGTTCACTGTGAGCAGCTGGCTGCCAGCATGCCCGCAGCTGGGCGCGTGGCAGGGCCTGGGCCCCATCTGCCGCCCGGCTCTCGGTCACTGCTCTGCACCACCCGGCGCTGGTCCCTGCCTCCGGCAGAGCAGGCGGCCAGCAGAGACTTGGGTCTGCGACGACGCACAACCCCCGCCCCTCCCCACCAATTTGGCGGTGTCTGCTGAAATCAAAAATGCATCCATGTTCGGACTCAGCAAGTCTCCTGATGGACATGCCGGCTGCCTTGTGGAGGTCGGGGCACCCCTTCAAGGAGCCGGCCGGGCCGGGAGCTCAGCCCCAGGTGAATGCTTCGATTCTCTGGCCCACCGAGGGTGCTCAGGGTGCTTGCAGCAGCACGAGAGGGCCGCCTTCCTTCCTTTAGTAGGTGTGGAGAGCTGCACGAGGTCGCTGCTTTCTGGTGTGTGTGTGTGTGTGTGCGTGTGTGTGTGCGTGCGCACGCGCACGCATGCATGCGGGATAAGGGGGAAGTATTTACTCTTCAGTTGGCCCCTCTGAAATCCTGAGTGACAGTGGGGGGCCAGGGCATGACTGTGGCTTCTAGTGACACCTTGCAGCTGAGATGCGTATGAGCCACATATCCTACTTCAGAGCAGCTTGATAAAACCCCAAGCGAGAGCTGTGTTGACTTCTTTTTAAAAAATTTTTGTTTGCTATTTTGGGTCATACCCGGCAATGCTTAGGGGTTGCTCCTGGCTTTTGCACTCAGGAATTACTCCTGGTAGTGCTCAGGCGACCATATGGCATGCTAGAATCGAACCCAGGTGGACTGCATGCAAGGCAAATGCCCTACCTGCTGTGCTATTGCTCCAGCCCCAACATTTTTTTTTTAACGCCAAGGAAAGCATATAAGGTGCACCACTTCACCCACGCCAAGCTAGGAAGTGGAGAGAGCTGGTTCAGTGCTTGGGTGGGGCCTGAACCCCCAGCTCCAGGCTCTCCAGAGTCCCAAGCCAATCTGATTGGCACGTGCCATGACTTTGCAAGGGGTGAATGAGGCAAACACACCCACACGGGCTGTCCAAGCGTTAGGGCCGCCTGGGCAGCCATAACCCGTAGAGGCTGGCATTTACTCGCTATATTGCTGCTGCCCCACCCTGGTTCCCAGTGTTTGGGTCACAGCGGCATGAAAGGTATCAAAGGCATTCAAGTGGGTAAGCACATCAACATTCTACGGGCACATGAGGAGCAGAGGCTGGGCCCGCACCTGCCAGTCGGCAGGCACCTTAGAGAGCAAGCTTGGGGCACTTTCTTTTTTTTTTGTTTTTTTGTTTTTGGGTTACATCCGGCGATGCACAGGGGTTACTCCTGGCTCATGCACTCAGGAATTACTCCTGGCGGGGCTCGGGGGACCATATGGGATGCTGATGCTGGGAATCGAACCCGGGTCGGCCGCGTGCAAGGCAAACGCCCTACCCGCTGTGCTATTGCTCCAGCCCATTGGGACACTTTCTAAGTGTATTTTTGCTCGTGTTGTGCTCTGCCCCTAGAAGAACTTAAACTGTTTTTATGTTTTGTTTTTGAGGGGGGGGCGCACACTGGGCAGTACTGGGGTTACTCCTGGCTCTGTGCTCAGGGGTCACTCCTGATGGTACACGGGGGACCATATGGGATGCGGGGGGGGGGGGGTTTCGAACCCAGGTCGGCCACCCGCTGTCCAGTCTCTCCCACCCCCCTGGGCTGCTTCATCCTACCCTTTCCTGCGCACTTTTTTGCTTGCCCTGGAACCTGTCTTTTCCCGGTGCATTTTTAAAATGCCCGTTTATGTTCTAAGCTCCGCGCTGTTTTGTCCAGGGGGCTATCCTGACCTTGGGTCGGGTTTATGTGGGGAGGGGAGGTGACGATCTCCCACACCCGGCAGGCCCCAGTCCTGGAGAAACTTTTGGTCCCCGCTATTGCTGTCCTCCCTCCTCTCCCTCTCCTCCTCCTCCGCCTCCTCCTCCTCCGCCTCCTCCTCCTCGCCCCATCCCGTGACTGTTGGCCGGGGACTGGCCGGCCGGCCGGCCTGGGGAGGTGACACCGAGCCCCAGCTCAGACGGGGGCGGGGACCGGCGGGGCGGGGACGGCGGCCGGGGCGCCCCGGGCTCGCACGGGCACGTGGCGGGCGCGGCGGAGGCGCCCCTGGGGGAGCCCGGCTGACGAAAGGCAGGTCCCTGGGGGGCTCCGCCGCCTCCAGCCTGGCAGCGGGTCCCCGCGGGCGCGCGGGCCTCGGGGCGGGGCCGGGAGGACGGCGCGGGCGGCGGTGGCCCGAGGCTGCGGCGGCGCCCAGGGGCGGCGGGGCCCCCTGACTCTCCGCGGCGGCGCGGCCGGTGAGTGTGCGCGGGCCCGGGGCGCGCGTCCGCGTGTCCGTGAGCGCGGCTGGGTGTCCGCGCGCGCGTCCGCGTGTCCGTGCGCGGCCGGTGAGTGTGTGCGGGCCCGGGGCGCGCGTCCGAGTGTCCGTGCGCGGGCCCGGGGTGCGCGTCTGGGTGTCCGTGCGCGCGTCCGAGTGTCCGTGCGCGGGCCCGGGGCGCGCGTCCGTGTCCTTGCGCGCGTCCGCGTGTCCGTGTTCGTGTCTACACACCCGCGCGCGCGGACCCGGGGCGCGCGTCCGCGGGTCCGTGCGCGGGCTCGGGCGGCTGCGCTGCTCCGGGGGCCGCTCTCTGGGCCCGGGCCCCGGATCAGGGGCTTCCCGCGGGGCACACGTCTGGGTGGATCCTAGCGTTTTGGAGGGTCTCCCGAGGGTTCGGCGGGGGATTTCCGGGGTCCCCCTGCTCCCCCTCCCCCCTACAGGTAGCCGACCCTGCACCCGAGGCGTTCAGAGCTCGGGGTGCCGGCCCGGTTCTGGCCGGGTCTCAGACTGGCTCCTTGACCTTCAGTGTAAACTTTCGGGATCTTGGTTTCTCATCTGTAAGATAGAGAAGTGGCCCCCCGCTGTCTCTCGAGGCGTTTCAAAGACGAATAAACGCCAGCCAGCACGTAAGTGTGATGCGCTCAGGCAGGGACTCTCCGGTTTCACAAAAACAGTACCTGGCTTTTGCAAACTTCTGGGATCCCCCTCTCCCTGCACCCCGCCTCCCTCTTTCTGCCCCCAACTCCGTGAGCCGCTTCCTTGGGGGAGAACAGAGGCAGAGGGCTTGCTCAGCAAGATTTGGGGATAACTTCCTTTGCAGGGCTGCAGGCCAGCTAGCTGGAAAAGATGCCCAGCTTAGCGGTTCAGGGTGAAATGCAGAGTGGGCAGGGAGAACCTGGGGAATTAGGACGCCTCGGGTGGATGACCAGTTAGTTTAATGAGTGGGACCGCTCTTGCCCTTGGCCGGTCTCACCCAGCCCACTGCCCTGGCAGCTTCTTCCCATGGACACAGGGTGAGGGCACAGCTGCCCTGACGGTCCAGCCCTCACCCTCCCTGCCAGTCCCTTCTCTCACCTGCAGCTTTGCGAAGCCCGGAGCCTCCTTACCCGCCCCCCTCCCTAGGGGCTGTGGCCTCTCCTGATGGCCTGGCCCTTGCTTATTGCTTCCCCTGTTTATCTCCCCTTCTGGGTGCTGAACCGGGTCAGGGAAGATAGCCCAGTGGGTTGGGCCTCAACACTTTGCACGTGGGAACTCCAGGTGCAATATCCCTGGTTCCGCGTAACCCCACCCTCCCCTTATCTCTGGAAAGCATCCCTGAACACCTGGCTGGAGTCTTACCCAGGCACTGTCGGGAATGGCCCCAAAAGGAAATAAAAAGATTTTATTTCTGGAGTCACAGTCCAGAAGGCTCAGGGACTGGCTTTAGAAAGTTCCTTGGGAAAAAAACAAAGCAAAACAAAACAGTAATGATGGACTTTTCCTTTAGTGATTTCAGTTCTGCCAGCGCTGCTCTGATATACTTGGGAACTATGCCTCAGTTTACCTCTGATAGTTTAAGTTTCACCTGTCCTAACCTCACCAGTGTCCCCATTTCCCTGTGGAAACACTGAGGCCGAACTGGTGACTAGCTCCAGGTGGGCAGGGGCAGCTGTGCAGATGAGACCCCACCCTATCCCATCCCCAGGAGCCCCCAGGTACCCTCCCACCCCCCCAGCAGAACTGGGTGGGGACTGGGTGGGGAGCGTGGGCGGGGGGGTGCTGGTGTTTCTTCCCTATAAGCCATGTTGGCCTGGCTTGGGGAGAGTTGGGAAGCAGCCGGAAGCCTAGGAACCTTCTGGAAGGATGACTGGCCGGTGTGCAGCTGCCTGTCCGTGGAGGTGGGGGTGGGCTCTGAGGGAGACCTCCCGAGACTGGCACAGCTCTGCGGCCCCCGGCTCTGAGCCGTGTATCTCTGGGGTCTGCGGAATCCGTTTGCCAACGGTTTACCGGGTAGGCCCTGGGTGAGGCAGGACTAGGCTTTGCGAACTGCCTTGGAGAGGCCGACTCAGGGGCCCCGGGGTTGCTGCTTTCATGCCTCCTACAGGGACAGAGTGGGAGGGGCCTGGGGGGATGCCGTGGACAGACAAATGCTCAGCAGACAAGTGCTCACACGTGAGCCAGGCTGTGAGCCAGTGGGGAGGAGCTGGTTCCTGTCCCCTTGTGTGCACCCCTGGGGTGCTGACGAGATTGGGCACCAGAGTGTGTGTGGGGAATGCAGGTGTGACCAGTCACCTTCTTGGGCGGGGTGGGATTTGGGTTTCATCCTGGCTCTGTGCTCAGGGGCCACTCCTGACAGTGCTCAAAGGATCCTCTGTGCTCCTGGGGATTTGAATCAGCATTGACAGTAAGGCAGGCGCTCTAACCCCTGTGCTCTCTCTCTGGCCCCCCAGCTTTTTTCTTTCTTTTTTTTTTTTTTTTTTTGCTTTTTTGGGTCACACCCAGCGATGCTCAGGGGTTACTCCTGGCTTTGCACTCAGGAATTACTCCTGGCGGTGCTTGGGAGACCATATGGGATGCCGGGGATCGAACCCGGGTCGGCCGCGTGCAAGGCAAACGCCCTACCCATTGTGCTATCGCTCCGGCCCCTTTCTTTGTTTTTGAAAGGAGTTTTAGGAACAGGCCCAGAAAGGAGATTTCTGGGTCTGGACTTGATCTAGATGACCTTAGGCAGACCACCTCACCTTCTGGACCCTCAGTTTTCTTTCCAGGTGAAACGGGAACCCCATGTGAGAATGGGGTCTGTGTGTGCAGGCAGGCCCATGGCCAGGAGGGCATCTTTTTGGGTTTTTTTTTTTTCTATGTATCTTCCTGTGCCCATTTCACAGATGAGAATGGCAAGTCACAAGGTCATTTTTCTTCTCTCTCTCTCTCTCTCTCTCTCTCTTTTTTTTTTTTTTTTTTTGCTTTTTTGGGTCATACCTGGTGATGCTCAGGGTTTACTGCTGGCTCTATGCGCAGGAATTAATCATGATGGTGCTTGGGGAACCATATGGGATGCTGGGGATTGGACTTGGGTTGGCCACATGCAAGGTGAGCACCCTACCTGCTGTACTATTGTTCTGGCTCCGGTTCTTTTTCCTTTACCACGGGCTGAGGTACTGTGATATATAATACTGCGAATTATGCTTTTCATGCACACGTTGCTGGAACACCACACCAATCTCCAGAGACTCTGCTTCCCTCCACCAGTATCCCAAGGGTGCCTCAAACCCATTCCCTGCTCCCACCCTGCCAACCTTGATTTTGTAGATAATATCTTTAGTTCTGATGCCTTTGGCCATTCATTGTTCCCTTCTATGTTCTTTATATCTCACCTAGGATATAACTGTATCACTGTATCACTGTCATCCCTTTGTTCATCGATTTGCTTGAGCAGGCACCAGTAACGTCTCCATTCGTCCTAGCCCTGAGATTTTAGCAGCCTCTCTTTACTCATCCTTCCCAATGGTGCCGCATTGGAGGCTCTTTCAGGGTCAGGGGAACGAGACCCATCATTGTTACTGTTTTGGGCATATGAATACTCCACGGAGAGCTTGCCAGGCTCTGCCGTGTGGGCAGGATGCTCTCAGTAGCTTGCCAGGTTCTCCGAGAGGGAGAACTAGAGCTTTGTTTTATAGTAATTTTTAGCTCCTACATTATAATAAAAAAAAAATTAGTCTCCTTTGCTAGCAGCCATTTTTTTCTCCTTCATAGAATAAGCCGAATTTCACTTTTTCCAAATCATATCAATATTTCACATTCAGAAACTATTTCCTTACCTGGGTTCGATTCCTTCACCCCTCTCGGAGAGCCTGGCAAGCTACCGAGAATATCCCACCCGCACGGCAGAGCCTGGCAAGCTCCCTGTGGCGTATTTGATATGCCAAAAACAGTAACAACAAGTTTCACAATGGAGACGTTACTGGTGCCCGATGGAGCAAATCAATGAGCAACAGGATGACAGTGCTACAGTGATACAGTGATGTATACACACACACATATGTATATATATTATTGTGGAGGTGGGGACATCTACCCCATATAAATGATTAATAAATAAAGCTAAACCCTTGAAATTCTGCAAAATTGTTAAACCAATGATAGTAAGAATTGTTTTCAAGAATTGTGTATTTTTTCCAGTTATATAAATTTTAAAGATATTAGAATGAGTGATTCTGTTAATGAATTTTGAATTTTACATAAAATAGATAACTCCTAATAATGTACAATTCGGTAAGAGTGAGGAGAATTTAAAAAATTAAAAGAAAATCTGAATAGGCCTATAAAAGTATAAAGGTTTGTTTTGTCCTAAAAAGGGATTGTTGGCTCTCTGTTAGAATATAAATCATGCAACATAGATAATGCGTGAGTGCCTGCATTAATAAGTAAAAGATTATAATAAAAAATTCTATAGCACAATGGGGCTGGAGCAATAGCACAGTGGGTAGGGCATTTGCCTTGCACGCGGCCGACCTGGGTTTGATTCCCAGCATCCCATATGGTTCCCTGAACACTGCCAGGAGTGGTTCCTGAGTGCAGAGCCAGGAATAATCCCCGTGCATCGCCAGGTGTGACCCAAAAAGGAAAAAAAAATTCTATAGCATTAAAAAAAAATCCCAACTGAATAGACTTAGAACATTTAGTATAAACTAAACATTAACTCATCATTGAAAAAAGTATTAGATTTCTTAGCAAACTAGGAATAAACAGACCTTTCTTCATCTAGTAGAAGGCAGGCATAAGTACTTTGATTGACTGTCATACTCAATAGCAAAGTGCTTAGAGGTCTGTCTTATCTTTTAAAGAAGCTCCTTTAAATCTTCTTCCCCCCTCCTTTTTCCCCCTTGAAATCTTCTTGCAACACTTGTTTCAAGGCTATGCATTCCCCAAGCTGTTGCCTGTCTGTGACGCTCTGTAATTGTTCCTTTAAATCTGAACGATAATATTGCTAGATAGAGTACTCTTGGTGAGGTGTTCATATTGAGGTGTTTTGTTTTGTTTTTTTTAAATTATATAACATCATTCTGTTCCAGCTCCTAGAGTCTCTTTTTTGATAGCTCTTCTGTGAATCTTTTGGACTTCCCTTTATATGCAAGTTCCTTTTTTAAAACTCTTACTGCTTCCAGTAATCTAGCTGTGTCACTGCCTTTGTCATTCTGAGTACATTGTGTCTTGGTGCTTTTGTGTTCGGGCCTATTTTCACTGGAACCCTTTGGGCCTCTTGAATCTCGGTGCCTGCATTCCTCAGCTCTGGGAAATTCTTTTTTTTTCTTTTTTCCTGCTTTTTGGATCACACCTGGAGATGCACAGGGGTTACTCCTGGCTCTGCACTCAGGAATGACTCCTGGCGGTGCTCAGGGGACCATATGGGATGCTGGGAATCGAACCCGGGTCGTCCTCGGGCAAGGCAAACCCCCTACCCACTGTACTATTGTTCCAGCCCCCCCTTTTTTTTTTAAATGTGTGATTTCTTTAACTCGTAGTTCTTCATTGAATTTGCCTTCCTGTTCTTCGAAGACGCTGAGATTCTTACGTTATTCCTCTTGAACTCATTCCATAGTTCTCTGGTGTGACACTCATTTCTCTTCAGACTTTTCCCCACCTTCTCTTAGACTTTGTGTGTGTGTGTGTGTGTGTGTGTGTGTGTGTGTGTGTGTGTGTGTGTGTGTGTGTAGGGTGGGGAGTTCTTGTACCTATCTCATCTTGGAGCACACTGCTCTTTTCCTCAGCTGCTGTTATTCTGCTGCTCAGACCTTTTTATTATTATTATTATTATTTTCCATATCATACACTTCATTCTTCATTTCTGTCAGGTCTGATTATATTTGTCTTATTTCCGCTCTCCTCCTGGCCTGTGCTTTGCTGACTGACTGGAAGGCCTGGGGACTTATGTGTCTCTGGTGCACACGGAGAAGCAGAGCAGGGATTCAAGGCCAAGTTCTTGGGAACTCTAGTTCTTACTCATTTCTGTCCAGTTTTGCTGCTTCCTGGCCTCAGAGTCGGGTACAGGGTGGGAGTGTGATAACTGAAGCTTGAGCAGTTAATTTGTTCTTGGCTGGTGGGAGGAACTCCCACGTGATCTTCGGGGATGAAAGTGAAGGTTGTGGGGCCAGAGCGACAGGACAGTGGATGGGGCACTTGCTTTGCATGTGGCCGACCCAGATTTGCTCCCCAGCATCGAAATAGGGCCTCCCAAACCCAAGAGTGATTCTTGAGTACAGAGCTAGGAGTAAATGCTGAGAACCACCGGATGTGGCCCCCAAACAAAACCCAAACTAATCAAGTGAAGGGGGGTCCCTGCTCAGCTCCCACTGAGAAAGGCTCCCTCGCCTTGATTTAATGCTCTGCAATCACTCTCTTGAATATCCTTACCATTTTTGGATTCCCTGTGCGCTGGGTCCCACAAATCATGTGACCGTGCCAGTTGTAATTTTTGCAAGAACATTAGTTTATGAGAGACCGGGTCCGTTGTTTAGCCTTGTAAGTCAGTGATCTGCGTGGGCCCCCTTCTACATGCTGTTGGAGTTCTAGTTTCCTGTGTCGGCCCACCGGGCAAATAGAATCCACAGCCCCGTTGTCCTGACCTGGGTCCTGGGGACATGGCAACTCGGAGGCAGAGTCTCAGGAAGCTTCCACTGGAGCCTTTCCCTCTGATCCGCACAGGATGACCACATACTCTAACTGACCACTGTTGACCCAACTCCTCCCCCCTTCACCTTAGTAACCACTCTTGCTCTCATAATCTGAAAGATTTTGTTCTGTGTCTTTCTGACATGTGTGTAAATGAGGTCCTGTAATGTTTTTCTCCATCTTATTTATCACGGTAACATCCAACTTGCTGCCATGAGCACGCTTTTTTACTCATTTTTGATATTTAGTAGTAATCTATTGTGTATATCACGCATCCCTATCTGCTTATCTGTTTGTGGGCACTTAGATTATTTAGGTTCTTGGCCATTGTAAGTCCTATTGTATGGAAGGGATTTCATGGGTTGTTGCTCAGGCCAAAAATGATGGGGGCCACCATGGACCACTCTGGGGGTACTCGGGAGGGCCCATGTGGTTGTGGGAGTTGAATTTAGGGCCTCAAGTCTGCAAGGCGTGCACATTAGTCCTCTGAGTTAGCTATCTCCCTGGCCTCTCTGCCTAACTTTTAACTGGGTTGTTTGTTTTTTTATGAGTTCTTACTGACTTAACTATTTTGGCGATTGGTTTTGGGTGCCACCCAACAGTACTCCTGGATTATTTCTGGCACTGTGCTCAGCGTTCAGTCCTGGTGGTGCTCAGGGAACTATATGTGGTGCCCGGGATTGAACTGGGGTTTTCCACAAGCAACCCAGTGGCTTGACCTGCTGTACGATCTCTCCAGATCTATGTTCTGGGTATTTTTTCCTTGTTAGATGGTTTATGAAAAATCTCCCGTTTAAAGGATAGCTTATTTTCTTTGTGATTCTGGAGATGGAGACCAGGGCCTTACCTATTTGAGATTCGAGTTGCTGCTGAATTCCAGCCCATCTTTTTTGTTGTAATGATGATTATTTTGCTTATGCAGGAACTTTTTGGTTGTCTTTTCAAATTAGGTTTCGTTTCTTCATATGTTTACCTTTCGCTTTTGTGTCTCTTGCTCTCCTAGATGAATCTGCAAAGACCTCATAAGGTGGAGGTCAAGGACCTTCTCAACTTGACTTTTTATTTTTTTAATCTTATGGTTAAGATCTAGGATTCTTTGTTGCATTTTGAGTATTGTATATGGTGTGTAGTGGTCTATTTGATTCCCTTGCATATGATCCAGCTCTCCCAGAAGCATTTATTGAAGAGATGTTCCTTGTACCTCTTTACTCTCCTAGCTCCTTCATCAGAAAGTAACTGTCCAGCGCAGGAGTGATAGTACAATGGATAGGGCATTTGCCTTGCATGAGGTCGACTGGGATTTCGTCCCTTGGCATCCTGTATGGTCCCCTGGGCACTGCCAGGAGTAGTTCCTGAGTGCAGAGCCAGGAGCAACCCCTGAACATTGCTGGGTGTGATCCAAAAAGAAAAAAAAAGGAAAGAAAGAAAGAAAGAAAGAAAGAAAGAAAGAAAGAAAGAAAGAAAGAAAGAAAGAAAGAAAGATAAGGAAGTAACTGTCCATGTATGTGCAGCTGTTTTATTTCTGGATTCTTGATTCTGTCCCTTTGACTCGTATGTCTGTTATTTGTCCAATACCAAATTGGATTACTACAGCTTTGTAGCATAATTTGAAGACAGGTAGCCTCATACCTCTGTTTTTGTTCTTCTTTTCCTTGGGATTTTGTTGCCACATGGGGGCTTTGTATTTCCATGTAAGTTTTATGATTTTTTTTTGTTCTATTTTTGTAAAGAATGTCATGGGTGTTTTGGGTAGGGATTGCATTGAACATGTGTATTGCTTTAAGTAAAATGGCTGTTTTATTTAATTTTTAAATTTTATTTTGTGAAATCACTGTGAATTACAAAGTTATTCACAGTTGAGTTTTAGACTTATGTTCTAGCACCAGTTCCACCACCACTGTCAGTTTCCCTGTTGTGTTCCCAGGTTTCCTCTCCTACACCCCTACCCCATCCCCAGGTGCCCCTTTGACAGGCCCCTTTTAAAGTTTGCTTGTTAAAGTTTCATTGTTGTTGGCTTGGTGGTTTGTATATTTGGCTCTGTCATTCCTAACACTGCCAACATTCCTGGGTCCCCTTGTCCCTTGCCTCTCCCCGTTGCTTCTCATCTATCTCTTTTACAATGAATCAATTAATTTTCTTCTCCTCTTTACACTCTCGGGCCAAGGGTTATCTAGGTATCATCCTTTACTAATTGTTTTTATTTTTAGTTTTTGGGGGGCTTCTAAATTTTTTAAGAAGTTTTTTATTAGCAAATCATCGTGAGGTACAGTTACAGACTTACAAACTCTCATGCTTGCATTTCAGTCATACAATGATCGAGTACCCATCCCTCCACCAGTGCCCATTCTCCACCACCAGTGGTCCCAGCATCCTTCCCACCACCCCCACCCTGTCCCCTCCACCCCACCCCGCCTCTGTGGCAGGGCATTCCCTTTTGCTCTCTCTCTCCTTTTGGGTGTTGTGATTTGCAGTAGAGGTATTAAGTGGCCATCATGTTCAGTCTATAGTCTACTTTCAGCCTGCATCTCCCATCCCGAGTGGCCTTCCTAGCATCCTTTACTTGGTGGTCCCTTCTCTATCTGAGTTGCCTTTTCCTCCAGCATGCGAGGCCGGCCTCTAAGCTGTGGAGTAATCCTGCTGGTCCTTATCTCTACTGTTCTTGGGTGTTAGTCTCCCATTCTGTTACTTTATATTCCACAAACTAGTGCAATCTTTCTGTGTCTGTCCCTCTCTTTCTGACTCATTTCACTTAACATGATACTTTCCATGTTGATACACTTATGTGCAAATTTCATGACTTCATCTTTTCTAACAGCTGCATAGTATTCCGTTGTGTAGATGTACCAAAGTTTCTTTAACCAGTCATCTGTTCTTGGGCACTCGGCCTTTTTCCAGTTTCTGGCTATTGTAAATAGTGCCACAGTGAACATCCAAGTGCAGATGTCATTTCTATTGTAGTTTTTTTTTTTTAATCTCCGGGATATATTCCCAGAAGTGGTATTGCTGGGTCAAATGGAAGCTCAATTTCTAATTTTATGAGAAGCATCCATACTGTTTTCCAAAAACACTGAACCAGTCGGCATTCCCATTAGCAGTGATTTTTTTTTAAAATGGCATTTTAACTAGATTATTTCTCCTAATCTCTGACTCCATTTTGAGGTAATCATCTTCTTTTTCGATTTTTTTTCTTCATTTGTCTTAGTCGCATCTTGATAGTTTTTTGTGTTTAGATCTTCTTTTATGAAATTTATCCTTAGGTATTTCATTCCTGCTGGTGAGTGATAAATACAACTCTTTTCCTGTTTTCTCCTCCGGGTGTGTAGAAGTGCCACCGATTTTTGCGTATTGATTTTATAACCTAT
The DNA here is from genome assembly GCF_027595985.1 of Sorex araneus. Lineage (NCBI taxonomy): Eukaryota > Metazoa > Chordata > Mammalia > Eulipotyphla > Soricidae > Sorex > Sorex araneus. Next base: position 20,079,926 of record NC_073302.1, on the reverse strand, counting down.
TTTACTTATGATTTTTTTGTTTGTCTCTTGAGGGGGCTACACTTGGCAATCCTCAGGGCTTCCTCCTGGCCCTGTGCTCAGGGATCACTCCTGGTAGTGCTTGGTGGGCCGTAGGTGGTGCGGGGGATTAAACTGGGTCAGCCCTGTCCAAGAAAAGCATCTTAACCCCTCTGCTATCTCCTGGCCGCGCTATAAAATCTGTTAGAAAGGTGTAAGGTGTCTCCCCCAGAGCTCCACCCTGGCCCTCTAGGGCACTGACCTTCAGCTGTGGGCTCAGGGACCACTGCCGGAGAGCAGGTGTCGAGAGGTCGCAGAAGGCTGCTCTGGGGGTCTTGCAGCCCAGACAGGAGGGTTGGTGTGTCATCCCAGGACTTAGCCTGGCTCTCGTGGGGGTGAGGAGTGGGGTTCATTTTTCGGACAGTGCTCAGGTTCCTGCTGGAGCGAGAGGCCCCAGAGACGCCGAACTGGCATCAAGGAAATACCCACCCAGGGGATTCTGCTTCTGTTGGCTGCTGTGGCCCAGGAGCCCGCCCCTACGCTGGCAGGGACCCGGCTCCGGAGACCCCGGGGAAGAGTTTGCCATGTGGAAGTGATGCAAAAGATGCAGGAGCCTCGGTGGCGGGTCTCTCTTTGTCCACGATTCCCCGCTTCTGAATCGGTCTGCTCCAGAACGACAGTGTTGAGTGACAG